>NC_056523.1:25090094-25105882 GCF_019175285.1 Sceloporus undulatus | reverse complement strand
TGCACTTTGGAAAGTCACAGACTCTCAGCTTCAGAAAAGCTGGATGATATCAATATCATCATTATAATCATCATCACTATCATTTTTAAAACAAGGCAGACCTGTTAGCATTAAAAGCACCAAAAATACACAAAAAGACACTTTTGGGGGGAAAAACTTTTGGAAATGGGCACCCACCTACTCCTCTTCCTCTTACTTCTTCCTCCTCCTCCTCCTCCTCTTCTTCATCCTCCTCCATCTCTTCCTCCTCCTCCTTGGTGCCATGTGCCAAGAAAGGGCGCTTTTCCCTCCCCCTGGCTGGCCCAGAGGCTCACTCCTCCGAGGCTCCACTTCCCTCTTGAGGCTGGCCAATGGCAGGCTGGGGCTGGAAACAGCCTCACCCCCACCCTTCTGCCATTGGCCAGCCAGCCTGAAGGGGACAAGAGCTCCCTATATGGCCCTGTGTGTGTGCGCACAAGCGGGGCAAGCACGAGCTGGTGCCGGCCACAGCCCTGGGGAAGTGCTGTGGGCGGTGCGGCCACACGAAGGAGGAAAAGGAGGAGGAGGTAGGTGGGCTGTGCGCCACGCACATGCACAAAAAAGGGAAGAGGAGGAAGAGGGCGGCCTGCGCAGCCACGCGGCTGCGCAAAAGAGAGGAGGTGGGGGAGAAGGAGGTGGGTGGCCGCTGTGGGAGCGCTCGGAGGAGGAGCAGCGCTGCCCGGCCCGCAGCGAAAGCCAAATCCGGGCCACAACCCCTGAATTGGTGGAACCGGACCGGGATCGGGCCGGTTCAGCCAAAACCAGGACTGTCCCTCCTGCAGGCAGGTTATGGCAACCCTACTCAAGACATTAGTGCATATTGTTCCCTTCTCACCCATTTATCCCAACAAACCTGTGAAAATAGGAGATAATGACTGAGGATCAATACAACCCCATGAGATTTTATAGATGAGTGGTATTTGAAACTGAGATGGCTACATGTGGCTTTTAAACCGCAATTAGAGCCAAAAAACAGTGGCTTAGTCAATATTTATTGCATGACAATGCCTCCAATGCATAGCTGCTGTGTCCCTGAAATGCAGTTAGGGGGTCTCTTTTCACTGATGTGGTAAACCCATCAATGACCTCCTAGTTGCACTAGTCCTTATATGCAAGATGTCGCTGCCAGGGTAGTTGTAATATTGGCACTCATGTGGTGTCTGTGTCTCCTCCTCTCCCCTGCTGCTATTCTCGAGAAGGCTGTATTGTTATTGTTACTATTATTTCTATTTCTTTTATTTAAAAAAAACCACCTTAATTCACAGTACCAGAGCTCTGAAACTGTGCAAAAAGTTAAGATAAAAATAAAAAATAAAATAACCAAAGGACATACTGAGTAGGTAACAGGGCAGGAAGGCAGAGTTAAGGATCAAGAAGGGTGTGCGATGGCAGAAGCAGCCCCAATTGTGCGATTGACAAGATGTGTGATAACGACTGCTCTGAAAACTGGTATGTTTCCTAAAACTGACATAATTGCTACAAGAATGGGTTTGTGTGATAATATTCTGGAGCTCTCTGGTCCTAGTCTGAAATATTACATCATGCCAGTTCTAAACTGGTAATGATTCAAATCTAGTATTGTAACTATATGTAAATAATCCGAGTATATAATACTTAACTGGCTCCTCTACCCAAGCCACCATCTATTCTACATCCCTTCCCAACTACTACATTGTACCCAACTCCACAATTCTAGTTTTTGTTTTCTTTTTTTTAAAGAGTAAATCCTACAGATTTTAAGTTAGCTCATTCCCACTTGAGGCTGCTATAAATGTCCTCATTTACAAATAGAAAATTAATGACATGTGTGATTTTGTTAAAATGTGGATTTATATTTAGCTAATGCTCATAACCTCTCCAGTAAGGTCACTGAAATTTGCTCTTCAAATACTGCTGGTGCTCATATATATGCAGATTGCAATTGACTATTAGCTCTACTAATGAGTCGGCTTAGAACAATGTAATCATCAGCTGTTTGTGTGCATTCTTCTAAATTATAGTCCAAAAATGCTATTTCATCCCCTTTTTTCTATGCTCTTACAAGCCATCATTCTAAATTCAGAAGAATAAAATGAAATCACTCTTCTTTCAAATGGATATCATACATTTCCAGTCCTCCACAAAAACTCTGATTGAGCTGAATTATTTTAGCCCAAAAGAATGTATTGGGTCAATCCTGTAATAATCTGTTGTTTACAACAAAAGGTAAAGGAATATATTTTGTATTATTCCATGTTTTCAGTTCAAGGTCCTTAAAATATCCATTGAGTTATAGGCCTGTTACAAACGGGCCTTAAAGTATGCGACGAGCGCATACTAGGGTTAGAAAGGGGCGTCCCAGAAGGAGCTCTGTTTTGGAGCTCCTTCCTGGCTTTGTGTCGCTGGGCGCAGCCTTTAGACGGCTGCGCCCAGCAACACAGAGGAGAAAGGGGCCAAGCGGCCCCTTTCTCCTCCTCCCTGCCATCGCGGGGTGTCCTTGGGGTTTGGAGCTCCAAGGACACCCCTTTCCAGGTGGCAGGGAAGCGGTGTTTTGCCGCTTCCCTGCGGCCTGGAAAGTGGCAGATCGGGGCCTCAGTGGCTGCCGCTCTGGCTGCTGAGGCCCCAATCCGGCGGGGAAACGGGCGGGTGCAGGCCGCTGCTTTTTGGCGGTCTGTAACCCGCCATAGTTTAGCAATTGTAAGTCCTATAGCAGTGCTACTTAAAGTGTTGGTCTTGAACCAGTGCCAACCCCAAGCCATTACCTGTTAATCCATGGCAAGTTTAGAAAAGAAAAAAAGCAATTGCACCCAATGGACAAAAATTCAGTGCCAGTCCCACATATCCAGTAGCCTGAGAATGATTGTCCTTTAGCTTCAAAGCTCTAATAGATACTCAACTTTACTTTTGTATATAATTCCATCAGTTTCAAAACTTAGTCCTATACGTGTTTATTGTAAGATGCACCATGCTTGATGGAACCACCTCCCAAACAAGTGTTTATTGATTTTGCTACACATATTCTTCTGTAACTAAACTGTGGAAGTAATCCCCTGGTCTCAAGAAGATTGTCTGTAGTAGAGGCTTGCTTGAGAACACCGAGCAGATAAATGTGAAGATATGCTCCCATTTAATTATTATTATTATTATTATTATTATTATTATTATTACTACTCTGGAACTCGCTTCCCGTCGAGCTCCGCTCGACCCCCTCCCTAGACCAATTTAAAAAAGGGCTAAAAACATATCTATAGAGAAAAAACTGTGTCAAATTTTTAAAATGGTCCAACATCCCAGCCTGTCCTTATAGCAATTCCTTAAACGTCTGTGTGAACCGGTAAGTCTTCAGCTGCCGGTGGAAGGCCATCCAGGAGGGAGCCATTCTGCTCTCTCTCGGGAAGGGGTTCCAGAGTCTAGGGGCAGCCACCGAGAAGGCCCTCTCTCGCACCCCCACCAACCATGTTTGTGATGGCATTGGGATGGAGAGAAGGGCTTCTCCAGAGGATCTCAGAGACTGGGCCGTTTCATACCAGGAGAAACAGTCTGCCAAATAGTGTGGACCTGAGCCATGTACGGCTTTATAGGTAATAACCAGCACCTTGAATTGTGCCCAGAAACAAACTGGCAGCCAATGAAGCTGTTTCAATAGGGCCGTTGTATGGTCTCTGTAATCTGCCCCTGTTAACAGTCTGGCAGTAGCTCTTTGAACCACCTGAATTTTCCAAGCACTTTTCAAAGGCAGCCCCATGTAGAGCCCATTACAGTAGTCCAAACGTGATGTAACCAAGGCATGTACCACTGTGGCTTCTGGCTTCTCAAGGAATGGGCACAGCTGGCACACAAGTTTTAAATGTGCGAAAGCATTCCTGGTCACAGCAGAGACCTGGGCCTCCAGGTTCAACATTAATTTATTCAACATTGATGTCATAGCCAGCCAAGAGCCGGACTCAGAGGATGAGGAGGAGGATGTAGCTCCTCTAGTGCAAGGGGAAATTGAGGCTACACCAGGTGCTAATCCTGCTCTGCCAGATCCCAGCTTCAACCTCCCAGCTCAAGAGGAGGAGGCTCAGCCAGGTTCTAGTGCTGGAGGGATTCCTCCTGAGGCTCAGCAGCCCAGTGGTGACTCTGGGGAAGAGCCAAGCTTGGAGGTGCCTTCCTTTAAGCAACGCAGGGCTGAGAGTGCTTGCATGCGTCGGTCCAGGAGAATTGCTGAGAGACAATTGGCAAACAAGCCTCAGCTGGCACCGAGAAGATGTCCATTCAATCTGTTTACAAATCTTCAAAGATGGAGAGTCCATTACCTTCCAAAGCAGTCTGTTCACTGTTAAATAACTCTTACAGTTAAGAAGTTATTCCTGATGTTTAGGTGGAATCTCTTTTCCTGTGATTTGAATCTATTAGTTTGTGTTCTGGTTTCTGGAGAAGCAGAGAACAACAAGTTCACCTCATCTTCTATATGAAATCCCTTAAGATGTTTAAAGACTGGTATGTCATCTCTTCTTCAGCTCCCTAAATTGTTCCTCATAAGGCTTGGCTTCCAGACCTTTGATCATCTTTGGGGTGCTCTTGGACCCAGAGCTGCTCCTGAAAGGCAAAGTTGCTGCAGTGGCTAAGACTGCCTTTGCCTAGTTTCAGTTGGTGCACCAGCTGTGCCCTTTCTTGAGGATGATAGATCTGACCACAGTGTGGTTCATGTCTTAGTTACCTCTTGATCTGACTACTGTAATGCGCTTTACATGGTGTTACCCTGGAACAGAATCTGCAGTTAGTGCAAAACACAGTAGTCAGCTTGGTGTCAAGGGTGCATTTCAGAGGTCCTCCACTGGTTCTGCAAGAACTACAATGGCTTCCAATATGCTTTCGAGCACAATTCAAAGTGCTGGTGTTGACGACCTAGAAAGCCCTACATGACTTGGGGCCAAGATATCCAAAAGACTGCTTCCTACCATATGAGCCTGCCAGAAACTTGAGATCTTCAGAGGAGGCCCTGCTGTGATTCCCAGTACTGTTTCAAAACTGGCTTCTAGGATTCTTTTTAAACTGCTATTAGGAGTTTTTAGAGTAATTTAATATGTTTTTAATCTTTGTACTGGTTTTTATTTTTTCATCGCCTCAGGAGCTTTTGTGGGCTAGGAGGTGATACAGAAAGACTTTAAATAAAATATTGTTTGCCCTTCTCTGGACACATTCCAGCTTGTCAATATTCTTCTTGAACTGTGGTGTGCAGAACTGGACGTATTATTTTAGCTGAGGTCTGACCAAAGCACAATAGAGTGGCATGGATATTGATTCCCTCGATCCTTGAATTCATACCAGAAATGTACTGGCAACCAGTGCAATTCCTTTAATGTTGAATGGTTTGTATAAAGGTTTCAGTCAATAATCTAACTGCTGCATTTTGCAACAGCTGCAGCTTCTGAGTAGTCTTTAAGGACAGTCCCATATGCAATGGATTTCAGTGCGGGACACTAGGCTTGTTGTAACACTGTGTACTAAAATATCCAAATTGCTGTGAGTAATATATAGCAAGTTTATACTCCTTGTTATTTTCCATATTTGGACAAGACTTGAATTTCTTGGTGGAACCTATTTTTCCTCAAATAGCTGCTTTAATGCTCCTTGCAAGCCATTCTGATCACCTCTTGGACCTGGAGATTCCTTTCCTGGCCTGTAATATATATCCTCGTAAAGCTTTTATCATTGAGTTTTACTTTTAAGTAACTGCTCAGCCTTTTAAAAAGATTTGACCCACTGGATCTTCCCTTTCAATATAACTTTTATCATTTCTCTCCATTTTAGAGAAAATTCCTCTTCTGAAATCAAAGAGGATTGTGTTGGACTTGACAGTTTTCCACTTAAATATAAATTACGTTTGGTAGCACTGTGGTCAGTGTTTCAAATTGGTTTGGTGACCCCAGTTTTTCAGCTGCTTTTATAATATCCTGGTTTTTCTCTCCTCCTTCCACTTTCCCCCTTTGTCCTCAGCTGCAAAATAAGTGAAAAGTGCAGAAATAGTGAACTTGGCAAAGAGGAGATGGATGGGGGTAGAATCTTGCCATTGTGGATCGACTTTCGGTTGCCTTCGATGTCATTTGATAATCTCTGTCGAAATATCGTGAAACCCCATGGATGACCCCGGATTGGCACTGAGATAATCTTTGAATTTTTCTTGTGTGATAAAGTGCCTAGCTTGGATATTCTTCCTCATTAACAACTTTTATCATCTTGACTACACTCTGATGTTGCTTTGCCACACAAGTCCTGGTTTTCAAATTGAAATGCTGGAGGGTATGCCAAACTCTCTCTCTCTCTCTGCGGGGTCATTCAGATGTTGTTTTTTTACTGGAGTGTTGTGAATAACCTCACTCATGTGTTATTCACAGTATGAAACTGCATCTCTCCACGGCCCGCATCTCTCTGCATTTTTGAGAGTTCAGTTGCTCACATGTGCTGGCATCCTTCCCTTATCCCTGCACCCACCAGCAATCCTCAGGCAGACGGGGGGGGGGGGGTGTCGGCATTCCTTTTTCTCTCCCCCCATTCCTCTCTCTTTTCTTCTTTTCTCCCCAGCAGTGGCTGTTTTGCTGGGGAAGAGGCAGTGCTTTCTTAACTGTCTAAAGCTGTCGATGATGTGAATGTATTCAAAACTGGGGTGCCGCTGGGCCTCTCCCATATCCTCCCACAATGTACAGCCCACCCGTCTCAACATATAGCCTGCCAGCTTGCCATCTGCGGATTTGAGTGTCTAGGCAAGCCCTAATGGAGGTGCATGCACACAGCAGCATGGCCAATTGGCCATGTGCATACCACCATTAAAAATAATGGGACTTGAGTTCCTGTGGTTTTTGGCATCTGTGGGGAGGTCAGGAACAGAACCCCTGCAGATAGTAAGGGCCAAATGTATTTCCTCTACGGGAGAAATATTGCACTCCTCCAATAGATCTAAAAATACTGGGGTCCAAGACGTATAGAGCTTTAAATGAAGCACTTCAGCTGTCCCATCTTGGCTAAGATGGCATTTAGCATTTGCATACAAATATCTATGCACAGTGACCGCTTCCAAATTCCTCTGATAGTTATTCATATGCAATATACTGAATACTCCTTGTATCTCCATCTACCTTTCTTTAATGTCTTTCCTTACCAGGAAGTAGAGACTACACTGCCTTAGCTTCTTGATGTTATTGTGTGTCTTCAAGTCATTTCTGACTTATGGTGACTCTAAGATAAACCCCATGATGGCCATGATGTTCAGAGGAGGTTTGTCATTGCCTTCCTCTGAGGCTGAGAGCATGTGACTTGCCCAAGGTAATCCAGTGGGTTCCATGGCCAAGCTGGGAATTGAACCCTGGTCAGTCAATTATATTAATAAAGTCGATCTCCCTCATATGCTTGTCCTACCTTCCAGATTCCCTTCAGACTTTGCAATGTAATACTCCTAGTACTGTTGTTCTGCTAAAGAAAATAATTTGATAAACTACACATACCCTTTTGGGTGTATTTTTAAAAAGACATTATACTTTGCTTGCTTCTTCATTCTTTGCTGTAGTCCTTGAATTAAATTAGACTGTAAAAGAAATGCTGTTTCTCTGAACATTTAAATAGAAGTTGCCTTCCAGAAGGAAACAGATCTCCTAAGAATGTGATGGGTTAGGCCTGGCACAGCATTTGCAAAAACATACCACAGTTTGTCCTTCCTCTGTTGAATGAGTCTTTCTGAATAGATACGTCAAGTTATGCATGAATTATTCTTTCTGACCAATTAATTGGTGATGCGAGCTGCATCTCCACAAATGTTTGCAGAATCTTGATGCAATTGGTAGACAGGCCTGGTTTGAAACTGAGATACAAAATGTTCCACTTGAAAGATAACCACATTCAGTGAGAAATGTGTACATTGCTGGGGATAAGCCACACGTTCTTCATTATAAAATGTGAATTTATGCCCAGGTTGTGAATACTTGCGATGTATCAATGGTCTGCATAATAAGTGGTCTGAAGATACTTACATTAACCACGTTTGTCCTATTCTCCAGTCTAGTTGTAATCGAACAGGAGGAAGCGGAGGAGATAAGAGCAGAAACAGCAAGGATTCTGCATTAGGCCAAACCACCTTCCAGCAACATAACCAAAAAAGAAAGAAAAGCCACCAAGGACCTTAATTTGGACCCAGAAATCATCATTCTCCCAGCAGACAAAGGCAACGCCACAGAAAAAGTTCTTGGAAACAGAACAATACAAACATGATAAGCAACAAGGGAAACCCTAGTTGGTAATGAAGAAAGCAATGCAGATCCAAGTTGTTATCACATGACATTATAAAATCATAGAATCATAGATTTGGAAGAGACCACAAGGGCCATCCAGTCCAACCCCCTACCATGCAGGAAATCCTAATCAAAGCATCCCCGACAGATGGCCATCCAGCCTCTGCTTGAAGACCTCCAAGGAAGGAGACTCCACTACACTCCGAGGGAGTTTGTTCCACATTGTTGGAGGGGACATTATTTCTGCAATGTAGAAATACAGTGGGCCTTTGGTATCTGCTGGAGTTTGGTTCCAGGACTCCCCATGGATATCAAAATCTGTAGATGCTCAAGTCTCATTAAATACAGTGGAATAATAAAATGGTGTCTCTTATATAAAATAGCAAAATCAGGAATTGCTTTTTGGAATTTATATTGCTTTGAATATTTTCAATCTGTGGACACTTGAATCCATGGTTAAAAAAATCAATGGATAGGGAGGTCCGGCTGTAATGCACTTTGACACCACTTTCAGTGTTGTAGCTCCATCCTATGGAATCCTGGAATTTACAGGGTTTTACCCTTCTTTGCAGACCCAGCATGGCATAGTAGTTTGAGCGCTGGACTAAGACTTTGGAGACCAGGGGTCAAATCCTGGCTTGGCCTTGGAAAGCCACCGGGTGATTCTAGGCAAGTCATACTCTCTCATCCCCAGAAGATTACAATGGCAAACCCCCTTTGAAGAAACTTACTACGAAAACCGCATGATAGGATCATCCCAACTCAGAAGTGACTTGAAGGCACACAACAAAGCGTCTCTGCCAGAGAGTGTTGATGCCTCACAAAACTACAGATCCCAGGATTCTGTAGGATGGGGCCATGGCAAAGTGCATTATTTCTGCAGTGTAGGAACAATGTATCCTCGAACAATGTAGTGCGATGAGAACTTTAATGTGTGTTGGTTTCTTCATTACTAAGGAGCCCTGGTGGTGCAGTGGTTAAATGCCTGTACTCACAAGGATGTGAGTTTGATACCATCCAGAGGCTCTGGGTTGACTCAGCCTGGCGTCTTTCTGTAGGTCGCTAAAATGAGTCTCCAGCTTGTTGGGGGCAATTAGCTTACAGTTGTAAACTACTTAGACACTGTTAGTTCTATGAAGCAGTATATAAATGAAGCTGTTTGTGTTTGTTTTGAAATGTACTTGCTCTTGCTACTAACTAGGGTTGTCCTTTAAAGTGATAAGCAAGAAGTGGTGTCAAACTCAATTACTTCTACAGTGCAGGTACATCCATGAGAGCCAGCATGGCACAGCAGTGGTTTCAGCGTCAGACTATGATTCTGGAGGCCAGGATCTCAGTCTCGGCTCTGCCAAGGAAACCCACTGAGTGACCTTGGTCAAGAGGTTACGCTCTTTCAGCCTCAGGGGAAGGCAATGGCAAACCCCCTCTGAGGAAACTTGCCAAGGAAACTCCGTGATAAGGCCCCTGCCGTAGGGTTGCCATAGGCCGGTAATGATGACTTGAAGGCACGCTACAACAAGGTATACCCACAGTGTCATCATGCTCCCCTATTATGTTAAATACTGTACACTTGCTATATTGTTATGTATTAGGCCAGGGTATGCACTTCATGCTATACTGCTATATACCCCTTCAGCTGCCATGGCAACATCCTATGGAATCCTGGGATTTAGGGAGAGTGCATTGAGAAGAATGCTCAGCCAGGGAGCACTTCAGCCTCAATGAGCCACAAGGCCCAGGATTGCGTCATCATAATACAAATAATTCATTACACATTATTATAAAATTTATTATTATGCAATATATATATAATAAAATATAACAAAAATATTATTATATTATATTATTGTATTATTGCATAATAATATTAAACTTTATTACTGTATAATAATATAAATTTTATAATAAAATAATAAGACATAAAATAATACGATATATATACAGTAATAAAATAATTATAATAAAATAATAAAATGTATTTTTTTTTATTATAAAGTTTGTTTATATCCCGCCTCTCCAATTGGATCGAGGCGGCTTGCAACATTAAAACAGCATTAAAATACAAGTCCAAAATAATAAATAATGTCATCAAGCCCAAAGACCTATAAGACGTTGCCATGGCAGCTAAAAGGGGGTATAGCAGTAACTCACGATAAGGCAAGTCTTTGGCCCAATCAGCTTCCCGTAGGGATGGCGTGAGTGACGTAATGCCTGCGAGTGGAAGAGACGCTTTCAGCGCCATCCCAGTGTTGCCAACAAGCCTTGAAGATATTTCCCCAAACGTTTGGCCCCAAACTCACCAAATCCCCCGTATCTCGCCAAATATTCAGTCAAATCACCAAAAAGTCCCCGTAATGTTAATATGGCAATACAATGTAGCCCTAATTGAATAAAAATAATTGGAACTTATTTTAACTCTCAAAATTACCATTAAAACCAACCAAAGAATCTTTCAGTCCTTCTAATACTTTTAAGATGTTTATTTTGACATGAAGGGGGTTCAGGAAGCTTTGTGCCAAATAGAAACGTGTTCGGATGCAACTGCACTGCAGAAATAAATCCAGTTTGACATCCTTTTAATTGCCATGGCTCAGTGCTAGGGAATCCTGGGAATTGTAGTTTTCGGAGACATTTAACCTTCTCTCTCAGCAAACTCTGGTGTGACAACAAACTACAATTCCCAGGATTTCATAGCACTGGGCCATGGCAGTTAAAACGGTATGAAACTGGAAGATGCAGCCTGAGTTGGTCCAAGACACACCAGAAATAATCCAGTTTGAGACTGCTTTAGCTGCCCTGGCTCAGTGCTAAGGGAATCCTGGGAATTGTAGTTTTGTGTGACATTGAGCCTTCTCTATCAGAAAGGGCTCTGGTGCCACAACAAACTACAATTCCCAAGATTCCCTATCACTAAACCAGGAGAGTTAAAGCGGTCACAAACTGGATTATTTCTGCAGTGTGTTTTGGACCATGTCAAACCAGGGAATCCTGGGAATTGTAGTTTGTTGTGACATGTTGAAACACTGCTTTTACTGGCAGCCAGGGCTCCATGCATGGAATTCTGGGCTTGGTGGTTTGCCCAGATTCCCATCATCGCAGGGAGCCTTGCAGTTAGAAGCAGTGCCAAACTGGATTATTTCTGCAGTATGGATGGCAATGGAAAAGGGAATGAAAAAGAGAGCCACAAAATAAAATTCTGGGAAGACAGGGCAGCAGGGATGCCAACTGACCAGGTGCTCTGCCCATGCTCAGAGGCATATTTAATCACTAACACACACACTCTCTCTCTCTCAGGGACATCGCATTCACATGATCACACAACTAGTAGGGCTGCCCATGGAAGGGAGGGAAGATGGAGATAAACATCCCTGATTATTCTACCCAGGTGCTCTGCCCATGCTCAGAAGCCCCTAGTTTCCACCTCTTTTTCTCCTCACATCTCCTCTATTCTCCTACTTTCCCCCTCCTCCACTAGATTCTCCTCCTGTCAACCCAAATGGTCCACCTCACAGTACAACAACGACCCTGAGAGGTAGGCTTGGGGCACTCTGCCCGAGGTCAGGAATTCAGAAATTGCAATGTCACTCCAAGGCACACACAGCAGCAATCCATTAATGCATTAATTACCACAACATCAAGCCATGATCATAGCAGTGTCAACGATTGCCTTTGTGTGCCTTAAAACTTATGTCTTCCTTGGAAATGCTAAGGCAATTGGGAACCAGCCAAGATCCCTCCTTCCCTCCCTCCCTCCTTCCTCCTGGGCAACAGGCTGCAAGCATCCCGCAGCTGCCTCAGAAGTTCTGCAAAGCAACCAAGCTTAGCAGGAGATAGAAGAAGCAACAGCTGCCTGGCCGCCTGCCTGGCCCTTGCCTGCCGCTTTGCCCCTGGCTGAGCTCTTCCTGGGGGGGGGGGGGGGCAACCACTGTCCTCTCTCTGAGTGTCTGACACTCCAAAGGGCTGCTTGCTCTGTGGCCACCAGCCTCGCTCTCAGAGTCAGGGCTGGAGCTGAAAGGGGCAAAAGTCCCCAGACACCAAAGGCTCTGAAAAATCCCTATTTTGGTGTGAAAGTCACTGTAGGGCGACAGGGCCAATCGTTTTAGTCTCGCGAGACTTCAGGTGTAGTCACGTGTCCTGGTTGCTTGGCAACCGCTGAGTCCAAAGCGCCGGTAGCCGGAAATGAGGGGATTATCCGTATTCTAGTGGGAAAGAGCCCATCGTTTTAGTTCTCGCGAGAGTTGAAGTTTAGCCCCTCCCGCTCTTTCCGAGATTTTGGTGCCGTCTCCTGGTTGCTTGGCAACGACGGCGGCGGTGGGCGTGGCGCCGAGGGGGTCACGCCGAAGGGGTTGAGGGCATTTCCAAGATGGCGGCGGCAGTGGCAGTGACAGCTGTGCGCTGGAGGGGGCTGCTGAGGATTGCTGGGCTCCCTGGAGGCCCTCGGCGGGGCTTCCACGGCTCTGCGCCGGCCGCGGCTCAGGTAGGGCGCCTCCAGCTCCCAGAATGCCATAGCAGAGAGACAGGGAAAGATCGGCCACTCTCGGTCAGTGTTCCGTCTTGTGAGCCTCCGGGTGCCCTCTGGCTTTGTGCTCCGAAGAATGAGCGGAGAGAGTGAGCGCTCTCTGCGGATCCTCCGTTCCCTCAAGGCGTGGCGGGTGAGGCAGACGGGGCTCTCCGTCCTTTGGGCAGAAGGTCCCTCCTTTGGGTTGTTATGAAAAGGGGGGAAGGGCTTTGGCCGCAACATGGTCTTGGACCTGGCTTTCGCCCCAGATCCCCTGGGATTTCTGGCCCAACGTCTGGAGGCTGGGAATGAAACCTCGTCCGTGGCCTTTAGGAGCCTCCGCTCCCCTTGGCTCCAGGCGCTGTGGGAACTGCGGCTGCCTCGAAGGCCAAGCGGTCGTTTTCAGGGACTGTCATGCATTCTGCCCTTTTACCTGCTAGAAGTGACTCCAGCCATTGCTAGCCATTCTGAATGGAGGCGTTAGGACCCAGGGAAAACGGGAACTCAGGAGGCAGCAGGGCAAAAGCTAAAAACACTCATGATACATGCTTCTTGGTCCTGCTCAAAGAGGAGGACAAGGACAATGTAGAGCATGACTCAGTAATACCTAAAACAATATAAATGTAAATCCCGGCTTCTTGGAGGGCATGCAGTAAAAATGGAGGACATGATAAAAAGAAAAGCTAAAAGCAATATAAATATAAATGCATGCTTCTTGGTCCTGCTCAAAGTGGAGGACATACACAGAAAAATGCAGGCCATGGCCAAAACAAGAGCTAAAAGGCGACAAAACATCAAATGCTGCTGCTGGGTCAGGCTCAAAATGGAGGGCCTTTTGGGGGGCGCCTGGTATAGAATCACAGAACTCTTACTTTCTCACAGATCACTGCCAGAAGTGCACAGATCATAGAAATCACAGTTTTGAATCACAGATATTCCACAACCACAGTAACAGTTTTCACTGATATCTAAAAGTCACAGGTATTCCAATGACTAGGACTCTGGCCCACATAGAAAATGGAAAGGGCTGCCAAGAGTTGCAGCTCACCAACATCTGGAAGGCAGCACTCTGCCCAGCTCTGTACTGCTTTGGTGAGACTGGTACAAACAATGCACTCTTTCCAATCGATGTTCCCAGTTCAACTGCCAATTGAAATATATGCCTTCCTAGAACAGAGTATGGTTTATTGTAAAATGGCTTGTGGCTTTTGATATGTCATTAACAGGTGACTGTCCGCGATGCTTTAAACCAGGCTTTGGATGAGGAGCTAGAGAGGGATGAAAAGGTTTTCCTGCTGGGGGAGGAAGTTGCTCAGTATGACGGCGCATACAAGGTAAGAAGATGCCCAATGCAGTCCTTCAAAGGGCATAACTTTATTATTATTATTATTATTATTATTATTATTATTATTATTATTATCCTGCCTTATTCCCAGCAATGGAGCTTGGGGCAGTTTATAATGATTAAAACCAGTACAAAACAAAAATGTGCCCCAAAATCAGTAAAATGTGAGTGTATTATTTAAAACAATTTAAACAATCTATAGAGTGAAAACCATTTTAAAGTTCATTGAAACACAGAATATAATATTTATTTATTTACAGTGTTTATACCCCGCCCTTAATAATAACGTAACCTCCGCCTTTTAATCCTGCAGATTAGCAGAGGACTTTGGAAGAAATATGGCGATAAGAGAATAATAGATACTCCTATATCAGAGGTATGAAATCAGAACTTTTTTTTAACCATTTTTAGTTTTGGGAAACAAATTTGAATCAAAAACTGTGCTCCAGTAAAATGCATTTTCAAAAAACTGTGATTAAAGTTTCAGCCTCCGTTACATTTTGCTGCTTTCTCCCCAGATGGGCTTTACTGGAATTGCTGTGGGAGCTGCCATGGTATGTACCTTCTACACGTGTTTATGAATGTATGAAGATTTACAGTAAATGCAGAATATTACTAATTTTGGTTTAAAAGCAGTTGAGCAATAATTGTTAATAATGCATTGCTATTTACATAGCAACATCTGTGCATCTGCCATTTTAGAAAGAACAGACATGATAGATTCTTACTCCAAGAAGGGGGGAACCAGAGACAGAGATGAGCAGAGGGACAATGCACAATTCTTCCTTATGACATTAACGGGGTTTCTTTGTTTTAACAGGCCGGCTTGAGACCTGTGTGTGAATTCATGACTTTCAACTTCTCCATGCAAGCTATTGATCACATTATAAACTCAGCTGCCAAAACCTTCTACATGTCTTCTGGTCTGGTACCTGTCCCCATTGTCTTCAGGGGTCCAAATGGAGCCTCGGCAGGAGTAGCAGCCCAGCACTCCCAGTGTTTTGCAGCTTGGTATGGACACTGCCCTGGACTGAAAGTAGTCAGCCCTTGGAGTGCAGAAGATGCAAAAGGTCTTCTGAAAGCATCAATCCGGGATGATAATCCAGGTGAATGAAGCAAAAAACACTCTGTGTGTGTACTGTTGCTATCTTTTCGAGTGATATCTGCGTTAAAATCTTACTGCAATCACTGGCATTTCAAATACAAATCTGATTTATACAAATTATCCTGTGCTGAGTGTTCCAGACTTGGCTGAGGAGTTGCAATGGTAGTCAGTTCCTTTGAGGAGGAGGAGGAAAGAACTTACTCTTTTTAGTTTGCATTTAGAGACTAGATTAAGCAGGCTGTTTGGTTTGGTTGATGTTCTGTTTTCTCCCTTGCTGTGGTTCTTGAGCTAGGCTTTCTAAGTGTTTTTTGGATTTGTTTTTAGGTTTACACTGCAAATTTCTGTTCATTGCTTTGGGGACTGTTACACACTAAAAGTACTGTCATCTATAAATACAGCAAAATAATAAAATTATAAACAAAGAGCCCTCCTCCTGACCACCATCTTGAGGGGGAGAGAGGCCAGGCCTGGAAAGACTAAGAGCCCTCCTCCTGACCACCATCTTGAGGGGGAGAGAGGCCAGGCCTGGAAAGACTAAGAGCCCTCCTCCTGACCACCATCTTGAGGGGGAGAGAGGCC
>NC_056523.1:25018327-25090084 GCF_019175285.1 Sceloporus undulatus | reverse complement strand
TTGCAATTTTTTGTATTGTTTTGCAATTTTACTGTACACCGCTATGATCATTGCGGAATAGCGGTCTATAAATAAATAAAAAAATTATTATTATTGTTGTTGTTGTTGTTGTTGTTGTTGTTGTATGCTTTATCAGACATGAGCACAGGAATGTTTTTGTTTAGCTGCACATTCTCCAATTTGCTGTCCTCCTGTGCCAAATGCTGGTTGTTGATAAGAGGAGTTGTAATCCAACATTCAGCAGGTATTGGGTTGGCCAAGATTGATTTGGCTCCGTAAAACCACATCTAGGAATCTAGGATCTTTATTCTGTACGTCTTTGACTACAAATTTAATTGATTTCTCAAGTATTTGGACAATTATCTCAGATTCCTGTTTTTAATTCTCTTTGTAGTTGTAATGTTGGAAAATGAGTTGATGTATGGTGTGCCCTTTGAAATGTCTGAAGATGCCCTGTCAAAGGACTTCATTGTTCCTATTGGAAAGGCTAAGATAGAAAGACAAGGTAAGCAAAACTAATTGTTGATGATGAAATAGTTCAGTAGTTCAGCTCTTTGGTCCGAACTGTGCAATCAGCCGGATAAATTCTTTGTTAATGCATCTTTCCTTTTTGTACAAATATATGACAAAAGGATTGTGCTGCAAGCCTGTCAGATACTCAGAGTTGCATCCTGCCCTAAAAATTGGTTTGAAATGTTTGATTTTGCTCTATGAAAGGGTGTTCCACTCTGTGTTGAGGACCAATGAGAATTTTTAGTATTCATCACTATCCAAGGGACAGTCTTTAGACCTGATGTGTATTGCTTTTGCTAAACCATGACTGAATTGTTATTTGGAGATGTTACCATATTTGAAGGTTGTGTGCCAGGTACTTTCTTGGCCAGTATTCAGTTAATGACTGCAAAAGTAACAAGTAAACCAAAGTAACAATATATGCTGTGTATTTGCCAATAAAGACTAAAAATAGCAAATCAAAAACTTAGAGCAGTGAAACACACACAGATGCACACAAAATTAGGCACAACTTTATATAAATTGTTGCAGTTATAGATATTTTAGAAAGAGGCATATAATTATTAAGTGAAAAACAGTGTGGAATAAATAACCATAGTAGCAGGTGCTTTAAATATGCTCAGTCTTCATTGGTTTGTAAAAAGGTCTTTACCATGCTACACTGTGACTGTAAAGAGACTTCTGTTTCTACATTGGTTTTCAAAAAGAGAGAGGTTCCTCTTGGCTACATCCACACTGAAGAAATAACCCAGTGTGACACCACTTTACTGCCATGGCTGTGCTATGGAATTTTGTTTGTTGTGGCACCAAAGCTCTCTGATAGAGAAGGCTAAATGTATCACAAAACTACACTTCCCAGAATTCCATAGCATTGAGCCATGGTAGTTAAAATGGTATCGGACTGCATTAATTCTGCAGTGGGGATCCAGCCCTTGAGATGAAGGAAGATTTGGCTAGCCTTTTTAAACTAGCTATGGATGAAATATATCACATTTGGCTTGTTAAAAGCATCTGCTATTGTAAGCCAAGCTGTTTTTCACTATGATTCTATGTATTTCATATGACTGTTAATATTGGTTGATGTATAGCATCTGTACTGTATTTGCACCAATTTATGTAGAGTTTTTTCATTAAGGTTAGGAGTCAAACAAGATGAATTATGATTGATTGCTCTGTTTGATATTTTTTAATTTTTTAATGACATGTACATAGCACTTATTATTTAGTTATACTCTTCATTGATATACAGTCATTAATTACATTGAAAGCCTGATCCTCCTTTGCCTAAGTTTTCTTGTTGGCTGGAATAGATAAAAATGTGAGGATTTCTTTTGTGAAAGCGCTCTGTGATGCTCTGACCTCTCTGTTGCCATTTAGAATCTTAGAAATTATCCCTGTGTCTGATAGACATCCGCTTCTAAGAATTCCACTTCTAATTCCCTTCTTGATAGAGTTTTGCATACTCAGTGTTTAAGTTCAGCAGATAATGAATAATATTCAGGCTGTTTCTAATGAATGTTCTAACTTTCCTAGACACTTTTATTAGTAAAACAGTTGTTACTGTTTAAGAGACGGTCAATGCATCTTTCATTTGAGTTTAAAAATATCAGTGACTGCTGTTAAGAACATGGGGAAGATGCCTTTTAGACTAAACAGTATAGCACTTCTCACCAGCCTCTTGTCTCTTGTGTTTCAGGAAACCACATTACCTTAGTGTCTCATTCGCGACCTGTTAGCCACTGTCTGGAAGCAGCTGCTGTCCTTGCCAAAGATGGGGTGGAGTGTGAGGTTTGTGTCATTTGATAGGATTGTAATCCAGTCTATTGCAAGCTGCTTGTGCTTCATTGCACCTTCCATGAATGGGAAAGGGAGAAGGAAATGCTCTAGACTGCCAAAGTAAAACTTTGCACTGAGAGAAATGAAATTATCTGGTATATGTATGTTGTGATGATTTTTATTAGGGTTACAGCATTTAAATATCCAGTAAATAAAATACATGAAGCTCCCTGTTCTTGACTGACCAGATCCCTGGCCTCTCTGTGCCACTGTCTAAAGTGGTAGGGACTGAATCTGGGACTTTCTGCATTGGAAACAAGGGCTGTACCACTCAGCTATCATCATCTGATAGAACTTTTCAGTTTATCAAAAAGGTGCCCCCATTAACCCAATATTGTGTTAACTTACCTTTCATATAAAAACAGTAGATTGAGTGCCATCCTAAGATACTTTTTTTGTCTCACCAAGAAAAGACTACTTTTTTAATGATAGTGATATGTACCTTATTTTAAAAAATGCTTTTGTTTTTCAAACTACATTCCTCCCTCCATTTTTGTGGTGATCCATTCTGGACCACCACCTCGCAAAAATGGAAAACCGTGCATATTCAAGCCCTATTGGCTTAAATGGAGGCGCACTCCCACGGGGGTGTACGAGTCCGTGCCCCATTTTAACTCCCTCTGTTGACCCCCTGTGGATAATTAAGGAGTGCAGATCTCAAGTCCGCGAGAACAGAGGCAGGATTATATTGCATTACTACATGCAGATTTAACGGGCCCATTGATTTAGAACAGTGTTTACCAAACTATGGTCCTCCAGGTAATTCATATGACTCAACCTTAATCTGAAGGAAAGTCCAGTTGTGTAAGTGTGTAGTTCACAGTAAAGCTTTGGCTTTTCATGCCAAGTTGATCTTCCACCCATGAAAGGATGTTAAAGGCCATTTCCGCCAATTCTTCCATCCAGCATCGTTGGTGCCTCCACCCCAGATGAATTTTGGAAAAGATGGAGAAGTCCTATTCGTGAATGTTGTTCTGCTCCAAACCTAGGTTCTATGCTTGTTGTCTGGACTGGACATGATGTGATCTGAAGAGTGCTCAAATCTCACCCACAGGTGATAAATCTCCGTAGCATTAGACCAATGGATATTGAAACTGTTGAGTCCAGTGTTATGAAGACAAATAATCTTGTGACAGTGGAAGGTGGATGGCCCCAGTTTGGAGTGGGAGCTGAAATCTGTGCCAGGATTATGGAAGGTATGGTTGTATTTGGTGGTCTACAAATCAGTTTTCCGTCTCTTTTTACTTGTGTTTATCATGTGAGGGAAGTTAAATATTAAAGGAAATTATAATCAGTTTCCAATAACCATTTGAATTAGAGATGGGAACCATAAGGGCTTTGATATATTGTTCACAGTAGCCAAAGGAAACAAAACCAGTGGTGAAGAATGCTGAGAGCTGTAGTCCAACTTCTGGAAGGACATGTGATTCCCACCCTAGTTAAGATTTTTCCTATATAAATAAAATTGCTCTAAATTCCTCTCTTGAGTGCATTTCATAGAATCATAGAGTTGGAAGAGACCGCACAGGCCATCCAGTCCAACCCCCTGCCCCTGTTTTTTAGTTTGTTATAGTCCAGGCCCATCTTTTCTGCTGCTGCCAATGTGCTTGTATTTAAAGAGAAGGTGACTTTTTTTAGTGGATACTTTGGTTCTTCAGGTGTTTTAGACTTCAACTCCCAGAAGCCATAGCCACCATAACCAGTGTCCAGGAATCTTGGGAGTTGGAAGGCCAAATAGCTTGGAGGGTCAAAGTTTGGGAATTGCTGATTTAGAGCTTCAAAATGCCACTGTACAGTTTTCTTTAAAACTATTGTGAAATTCAGTACATGCAGTTAAATTATAAGATACATTATTCCACAAGTTTTTAGCTCAAGTGAAATACTTTTTTTGAAGTGAAATTTTTTTTTCTACCTGCAGCTTTTAAAATAGGAATTCTTGAGACTGTTCACTGTTTCTGAAAAAAGGGCAGTGGCTTAATTAGACTTCAAACTGTTATGTCTGGATTTTTGGTCTGCTGTCAGTTCTCTCTGTAGTAGCTTCTTGACTAAAGCAGAGGTGATTCAGACCTTGAGGGAGAGGAACCCCCTCTATATACCAAACCTCTTTACACTGAGATATGAGTTGTACTGTCTCATTCTGCCTCCAGGTCCTGCTTTCAACCACTTGGATGCACCCGTTGTTCGTGTCACAGGTGCAGATGTTCCTATGCCTTACGCAAAGATTTTGGAGGATAACTGCATACCTCAAGTAAAGGACATAATATTTGCTGTGAAGAAAACACTAAATATCTAGTTCTTTTATGTATTTGAGACTGGATGTGCTGTTCTTCAATTATATGTCTTTAAAAGTATTTATGGAATGTATTACAAGCCTTTGTATACAGAGCTGCAACTTGTAAAACACATGGGGAGGTTGGCAATGTGGAGGAAAGTGATGCTAGTTACATAATCTGTTACAGACATATACTGCTTCTTCATCCTTTCAAGAAGGAAAAAAGTGAGACTTAAATCTAAAATTGCAATAATATTCAATATCGAAACAACTACCATGTAGGAACTATTGTTTTATGGTTGTACATCATCAGGTCTCTTTTGATTGGCAGTCCCTAATTTATCAAGACTCAGCTTGTGCTTATTTTGTAACTTATGATGCTTGAAATAAAAACAGTAACAAAAAGATTAAGAATGCATATGCTCTTGGAAGTGAAATTTAAAACCGAAATAGCATACTTGAAATATTTTAACACAGACTAAAATGGTGGCTGGTAACATTTAGATGCAGCAGAAGGTTTTCTCATAGTGACTGGTAACATTTAGATGCGGCAGGTTTTCATCAGAAGTATACATCACTCACAATGGAGTGCAGCTTTTGTGGACATACCTAAATCCATTCCTTTTAGACACTCACAAACATGAAAGAAATCTACAGCCACAAGAAAGACAGATAAAATAAACATTCCTTCTTCCCATGCATTTTAATGTTATCCCCTCTCCACTTTTGACCTGTGGGTTTGGATGCAACCAATTTCCCATGTTCTTCCCCCCTCCACAATAGAAATATAGGATTTCTTTACCCCCCCCCCCAAAAAAATTGTCAAAAACATTTACCATAATTGGATAAATAATATTAAAGCGTTGCACTGGTTTATTCTAATCCAGCACCAATGAAATTCTATTGACATTTATTTTAATAAAAATATGACTGAGTATATCACAGGTTACATGAACTCTTATACACAATGACATTCTCTGCATAGTAACAAACACTAATGTATACTTGACTTTAAAAATGGATTACTAATAATCCTTAAAGTGCAATTTAAGGGTTTGAGCAAATCAGAAAAAGGAACCCCCCCCCTCTAAAATATGTTGTTTACCGTTAGCTCTTCTGCTAACTTCTAACTCAAGAGCTCACATGATACTACAGGTGGTCTGATGAAAATACCCTGCAAGTCCTCTGCCTGAATTGTACTCTTGTTATATTTATGGTCGTGTCAGGTTAAGAACAGGTGTTTCGATGATAATAGAATAATTTCATGGACTAAATGTTTTGCAGGGAAAGAAGACAACTTTTCACCTGTACTGCAATTTTCAGATTAAGTGATTCTTTTTTTTACCACAGCTAAAGTAACTCAATGCATCACACATCAATGTAGCATGGTTAACCTTCAGAAGCCTTTGGAAGCAGACTTCAGCAAAAGAACTGTCTGTTATCACAGAGCTTTTGAATTTTTTTATTCTATTAGAAAGAATGCTACCTATCAAAACAAGATTCCATAAAGAGTAGGAGTTCCTTTCCACTAGAAATGACACTTTGCCATTTTAGAGGGTGCAATCGGAGACAGTCCTGCCACCCAAAAAGATTGCTGGGGTGTGTGGGTGGGTGGCTTGAAATGCCTCTAATCAGGCAGCTGTAAAACAAAGACACCACCAGGCAGTGGCTAAATCAAATTGTTACAAGAAAGATTTGTTTCTAGAACACAGGTTGACAATATATCCAAGAGGAGTTGGTGTGATTGGTTTCAGCTGATTCTGGGAGCACTGTAGTCACAGGTCTCTGTTTTCTTCAAAGCTCCTTTCTGGAAATTCTGAATGGAGCTGAGTAAGGCACCCCGACTTGTGTTGTTAACAAGCTGTGGGTCAGACTGTGTTGGCACATCCAAATTTGGAGGAAGGGGCGGAACTGCTGGTGGTGGAGGCGGTGAAGGAATTGTTGAGGCACCTACTGAGGAGAAGATAGGTAAGAGATGAACTTAATATGCATGGTACTGGGCAAAAGAGCAATAACAACAAGTCTGGTAAAGCTGCTAAATGTACAAAAGAAAAACGTAGGAGAAACTCATGCACATAAGCCAAAAAGCATTGAGGGTAAAATAAAAGAACTAGGGGAGTACAGACATACTGAAGAAGGATGAGTGCGTGTAAAATGGCAAGCAATGTAGTCACAATAGGATGCTGTATATAGTCATAAGGGCCAGTAACTATGGGAAAGAAATTCACATCCCAAGTCTGGTCCTACAAGTTGGCTTGTAGATTGGTTTAGAAGGGCTATAACTTAACTGAAATCCCTAAGGTTTTTTGGAGACCACCTCTAATAAGCACATAGCAACAGGTCATGGTACTGTTTCATAAGGACAAATGAGCTTAAAGAAGGCCTCAATTTTCAGCCTTTATTTCCAAATACCAAGCATAGTGTCACCACAGGAAATCTCACCAATGTTGAAAAGTGCTCAGACCTAGTGCAAAATGTAGCAGTCAGACTATGGTGATATATGATAAATAATAATAATAAAATTTTTATTTATATCCCACCCTTCCATTGATCAGGGCGGCTTACATCAAAAGTTAAAACAACAATTAATACAGAAAAGGATTAAAATGCAAATACGATACAAACAACCAATACAAGAAAATAATAAACAAAAAGCCCCATAGCCCAACCTCTTGGCCACGGAAGAGGAGGGAGGCCCGCAGGATTTTTATTCGGGGAATGCCTGTTGAAACTGTTGAAATGATCTCTAAACTGCAAGTGAGACCAGTTTTGAATCAACTGTACTGACCTCCAAATAATTTTCAAACCAATTTAATGAGCAGATTTTGAATGTTAAAGCTCTAAACAGCATCAGATAGATATATCTGAAAGGCCACTTCCCTCCCACATGAGACTGCCCATAAGCTGAGATCTTAGGTCTGAGACCTTGTTTGGACAGCCACCAAGAGAAAGGCTAGGCCAGTGGAGAAAAAGAGGCTTTCTCTCTGTTACATTATTCCCACTGTGGAACTTCTTCCCAAAATAGCTCACATTAGACCCATTCCTACTGAATCATCAGCCCCTAAGGCTTTTCAGTTGTTTGGGCTTCATTTTGTTGTGATTATAAGTGGCTTTATGTAATTATTTATTCTGAGAACCATGGTTGACAGAAAACCATGTATAAAATACTTTAAATGAGGGTATGGAATTGAGCAACTCCCCCTCTCCAGATGTTGATAGACAACAGCCCCAACCAGCATTGCCAATGGTCAAGCAGCCATTCAACAAAACCTGTGAGGTCACACAATTTCCACCCTTGATTTAAATAATTTCACAAAATGACAAAAATGCAGTCTATTTTAATGAACTGAATTACTACTGACTGCTGATGCCAATACTTGTTTTTTATGGATACAAGAAATTAATCACCAAAGCCATATCTTTATTAGATCCTAACTTTCAAAATTACCTTACCATAAACAGGTCAGCTACTTACAATGACTTTGTAAATCTATCTACCCAGGATAATTTGACACAGTACCATAACAAAGTCAAGACAATTTCTTGGCTAAATTTCTTTCACTGTAAAAGAGGATTTAAGATGTACATCAGACACCACTTTGACCACATCTGGTACTAGGAAGGCTAACATGAATCATGTGCTTTATTTATCTTATCTGCATTGAAGTTACAGTCAAGGTTTACAGATCAAAATGAAGACTGCTATTCATGTATTTCACTGAAGAAGGATTTATTCCAAAATGTACTAGGTATATTCAGTCAGCATATTGGGAAGTCTCCTCTTTCCCCACTTTTCTTCCTGGTGCTTTTCCATTTTTCTTCCCTCTCCAGACCAATGCATGAAGAGATGGAACATGGCACTTTTTGTAAGAGGGTGCACTAATAATGACAAGATATATGTTTGATAGGTACTAGCACTACTAAGCAACCTTCTCTGTACTTTCTTTTATATAAGTACACTTGATTTTTCTAAAAACACATTTACTTTGGTTTCTGTCTCTATGGCCTCTCAATGGCCATGTCAGAATTGAGCTGGAAAGGACACTCTAGCAGTTGTGGGTGCCCTTTGGAGTGTAAGTTTATAAGGCTTTCTTGGCAAGATTTGTTCAGAGGAAGCCTTGCCTTGAGGCTGAGAGCATGTGACTTGCCCAAGGTCACCCAGTGGGTTTCATGGCCGGGCTGGGAATTGAACCCTAGCCTCCAGAGTGATAGTCCAAAACTCAAACTACGCCACACTGGGTCTCCATGCCAGATTAATTTAACCAAATAAGCCAAATTTGATCCCTGGGAATGAACATGCTTATGATAGCAAGGAATCAGGATTCAGTTAACTCAATCTTTCTAGAAACACTACTCTGAAACATCTGTTCCAGCAACAGTCTTTCTAAATGCTGTGGGGGTTTTGTTTGTTTTTTGACAATTAGTGTAATATGAACAAAAGAAAAGGAATTTTCTGGCCAAAAATGCATACAGGTTGACAAAATGATGGGTAGTGAAAACAGAACAGAGGGAAACAGCACATGCCATGCCAGCAGCCAAGAGTAACCATATGACCTTGTATATTTAAAAGTTTACCAATAAAGCAGCATCCAAAAGAAGTACACAGGGCGGGAAGGGGGAACCTGTAGTCTTGCAGATGGTGTTGAATGATAAAACACCATCATGCCTCAATCCATGCTACCTAGGGCTGAGGAGGATCACAGGTTTCCCACTGCTAGCATAGGAGTTTGTATTTCAAAAAAGTAGGTTGTAAAGGCAAATAAAACTTAACCAACCACAAGAAAAAGAAAGAAATCGCTCAATACAGAGATAAAAGGACAACAATTAAAAACCAAATTGTGTTATAGAATTAGCTGTAAGATATTAGGGGCAAAAAGATAAAAAGCATAAGACTAGAATTCAGCATCCCAACTAAATTGGTAGCAACTGATAACAAACCAAATTGCTAGCAATACAGTGCAAGATTGTTTTCTGCAGTTATAACAGTATACACACACCCTGTTCTTAGATCAAGTGGCATCATAATACTGATCTTGAGCTATTTCAGTTCCACCCATCTAGCTATGAATGGCATTTTCATATGACAAAAGTGATCAGGGGAAGGGACACATCCTCCATCTGGTGTGCCCACTGAGGCAAAAACTGTATAGCCTTTTTCTTCTAGGTTTCCCCTGGCCAGTGTGCGCAGTGTGTACTTCACTAGTGAATCTTCTTGCACCAGTGTCATAACCATTCATAACACTGTAGCTATTTACTAGGATGGGAGGCAACTTGGATCTCAAGACAAGCATCTCTTTTTATATTGCAAATGGAACTAAAAATACTTTATTTCCTGGAGTACCCACGTGGCCAGAAGGCAGAGGGGCTGGGTTGCCTGAATGTCCATCCACACCACCTGAACTGAGAACAGCCACATCTTGACAAAATGCATGCTTGGGACTAACATTGTCTTAATTTTCCCCCTCCTGTATGGTTTTAACATCTTTGCCTGATGAAGAAGCCAGTGAAGCTTCAAAACATGCATTTGTCCATTTTGGATGGCTCCATGAAGGTACCAATGTTTTGTGGCTTTTTGGATGTAATTGTACTTTGCTACATGACCAATATGGCTAGCCCTCAATATCTTTACTATTGAATGACCTTCTCTCACCCCTAGGCATAAACATCTTGCGACATTTGTTTTTAATTAATGTAAAGGCCACATGCTATTCCGCAGTGCTACTGAGATAAAAGGAGTGGTCATGAAGCTCATAAAAAGCAAGAATAACTAACACTAACAAGACTTTCACTTTCCAATGCCAAGGCTGTGCCATTTTGTAAACATCTTGTGTGTTTCATGTTTACTTCTCTGGAGGCTGCCTTCTCTTTATATAGCAGAAAAGGATATGCTCTGCTCCAAAAAGCAGGAAGGGCATCTCCCCGTCTATGAACCCATGGTGAACTACTGAGCAGAAATATCTTGCACTGCACCATCCATGCAACACCAACAAACAGGCCCTTCCTGCTCATTTAAAATCTCTGCTTGAAGTCAGTTTTTGGAGTTGCCTGAATCCCTCCCCCAATTCCTTATGCACTGCTCATAGAGCATATTAATTGCCTATATTGATAAATTTGCAGATGTTGCAATCTAGCTTTTCTTCCTGTGTATTAAGCATCTTTTTCATTAGAGAAAAAAACTGCTTTGCAAAAAGGTGTGTGTGTATCTGAGTGCAACACACAGTTTTACTCATGGAGGGCACCTGTAAGTATACACTGTGCTTGTAAGAGTCTTCAACCTTAAGGATATTCAAATACTAGATGGGGAAAATAATTTCTGCTCCCCCTGAAAGTAAGCAAAGTTAATAACAACCTACCTGCCAATGTTGAGGCCTTCACTCCCACAACTTAAAAACAGTTGTGTTCCTGCCACTGGCAGTATACTTTCATGGCTATTACTAGTACTAAACTGGCCCCTGTCCACTTCTTCCCAAACAGGTTTAGATTTGTGTTTTCTTCAAGCCATTGTTTACCTCTGCTTTCCTCGGAGGCTGAGAGAGTGTTACTTCTCCAAGGTTTATGTGGCTGAGCAGGATTTGAATCCTGGTCTGCAGTCATAGCACTACACAACACCGGCTCTCACAGTGAACCGTACCATTTGTTTTTCCTTCTGTATCTTTGAAGAGGCACTTATACTATGTTCAAATATATCTTCATATTCTCTAAACCAATCAACTAATCAAAATCAGCACAATCTCTTTGCAACTCTACAATCATTATAAAGGATTTAGATGACAGCAAAAAGGGGTTCATTAGAATTCTGTCTCAAAAAACGACATGACACATTTTTAAAAAAATAGGTTTAGTGTCTCACAATACCAGGTCTTCCTTTGGTTATTTAGAGTGGGGGGGGGGGGGACAGCAAAAAATATTTGGGGTGTAGTTTGGACAACTTCATCAAAATTATCTGTAATTAAATGCCTCGTGATGTTCTATTTTTTCCTTTTGGTTTTGGGATTTCATACTCGAAACATCTTTAAAGAGAGGGATATCAAATTACTTTACCCAGAATTCACGTTCAAAATGGCGCATGCTCTACTGAAGATGGCAGAAAGAAGAGAGACAGGGAAAAGAGCACAACAGTCATTATTATTATATTCAAAGAAGGCCATTCAGAAACAGAGAGAAAGAGATTACAGACATCAACAATTATGAGCACAGTTATAAGCACAGTGGTTAGACAAACTGGCCTGTTGGTCTGCTTTTCTTATTCCCAAAAGGAACTATCTGTAGACACAAGCATCCAAGTTGAGGCACATACAGTACAGGCTTCATTATATATATTCATCTTCATCCAACTTTCTGAAAAACTGCAATGAAATATGAAGCTGCTCTATACTGTCAAAAAACCCTGACCGACATGGTCCAGGGTTATCCTTTTGGATAAGGCAGTGACATTCCATGGGTTGAAGCAAAGGCCTCGCTCAGCCCTGCTATCTGTAGGTACTCAGCATTGAAGCTGGGACCTTTTGTTTGCTGTTGTGCTATGAATTGATTGTTCCAGTCCTTGAGAGTAACAAGAGATTTTAACAACACAATATTTATTCACAGTTGTCACTGTAGTCCAAAGAAGAGATTTAAAAAAAAATACATTTGCAAAACCCATTCATTTCATACAGAAGGCATATCCATAAAACACAAAGGGGTTCACTCCTGTTTAGTTCTCAAGAATGAGAGTTTCATGGTTGTGCAGCAACACAGACTGAGTCAGCAGATACAGGATATAGGCTGCACATGCACTGCAGAAATAATCCAGGCTGACACCACTTTAACTGCAATGGCTCAATGCTATGGAATTCTAGGATTTGAAGTTTGATGTGGGACCAGAGCTCTCTGACAAAGAAGGCTAAATATCTCACAACTACAAATCCCAGAATTGCATAGCATTGTGCCATGGCGGTTAAAGTGTTAAAATGGATTATTTTTGCAGTGTGGATGCAGCCAGTGATCAGTTTTCCAAAGAATGTGTCCAATGCACTCCCGCTAAAGTTGCCTCCTCATTACTGACTTAAGATATGCACATATCTCCTAGTTTTCTGCAAAACAGATGTCTGTTTAAAAGCTTGGAGGAATATGGTCCAGCTGGAAAGAGCATGTACTGGAAGAACAGAGACTATGGGAATGGCCATAAATCCTAGACGAAGACAAGAGACAATCTGGAGAATTGTCTGAAATATTTATAGCTGCTAAAAAGGGGGGGGAATGTTCCAAATTCTATATGAAAGGATTTTAGGCTCACATTTCTTTCTCACAGAACACCATGAAGAAGCAACAATGTGTTTCTTAACTGGGCAGACAAAGGCTGTCTGGAGGAGTTTCAGCCAGGCCCTTTCTCCTGCTGTCTGTACCCCAAAGAGCTAACCGGAGCTACTGGAAGTATTTTATTGGGGCTGCACATGATCTGTGGACTGAGGTTGGGCAATCATGCTGCAGCATCTGTGGTTTTTCATCCAACCAATAATATTTATACAGAAGGCTATCCCCAGATGCATATGGCCTTAAATATAATGCAGAATGTCTGGGAAGGCATTACTAATCTTTATTACTAGAGGTTGCAATCCTGTTTAAAAATAAAAGTGCCTTGCTGGGCCAGGATCAGATCTACTCTTTCCAGTACTCTTTGCAAGGCAACCAGGAAGTATAAGTTGGTCCATGTAAAACTGGCTAACTTTCTACCCATCTCCAATGTAGGACACTTAGGTACAGAGAAACCTCTGCATAGAAATAAGTCCTCCTCCATTCAATGAGACTTACTCCCAAGTAAGCACATACAACAATCTAGGTCAACACCTGAATGGGGAAGGGCATAGCAAACATGTAAACAAGACAGACATCACTGTATCACGTCTTCTCTTTTATTCTAAAGAACCGTCTTCTCACTGATGTTTCTAAACTGGAAAAATGGATTTTTAAAATAAAAGAGAGAACAACCTGATGGCATAGTACCTCCCCTCAAAACACCCTAAACATGCAAACAAACATGCAAAAGTACATATGCTGAAGACCCAGAGCTTTAGATACTTATCCAGCCATCAATATCTGCCACCATCTAAATATGTAAAGCAAAAAGAATTTTGGGAGTTGTTTTTCCACTAGGGCTAAAGAAATAATTACAGCCATTTCACTCTGGATGCCAATTGTGTGAGGCACCACCCTTGTAGGGTTTCTTCCTCACCATTCCTCTATGGATAGCTGAGCCAATGAAAAACACAACGCAACCACTCTGATGACTGTTTTACCCTTGACCCTCCACATTCACTGGGGTTAGGGGCACAGGACCTCCGTGAATGTGGAAAAACTACAAATAACAAAAACACTATGTTTTTACTGGAGAGAATATCTCTCTAGGAATCTCTAAGTCCTCCAGTGCAACTCTGTGGTCAACATCTGCTAGGCACTGACCACAGAATTGTGCTGGACGAGCTACAAATGCCTAATGGAGTGTTCTCTCTAGGAACCTCTAGGTACTTCAGTGCAACTTTTGGTTCACTGGAGGACCTAGATATTCTAAGAGAGAATGCCAACCTGTTGCTCCACTCTACAAAAATTAACTCTGTCAAGGGCCTGTCTGTACTTTGGCTTTCCTACAGTGTCATTTGTTGCTGCTTACAAATAACTTACATCTGCATTTATCCTGAAAAACCTGGGAACAGATAAAGGTACTATTTGTGTAAATCACACTCCCCTTCTGAGAGTGTGTCATAGAATTTATTACAATATATATTATTAGAAGTACATGGATGTGGGTAGAAATCCTGAGCTAATCTTAACTAACAAAGCTGTCACACAGTCTTCTCTGATCTATTCAGCAAAGGAGGTGAAGCTCATATATCGTTTAGTATATTTTTGGCAGGAATGCTTAAGTCCCAGCCAGTAGTCAAGTTAAGCAATATGCCTGGTTACTGTGTTCTGCCACAGTCCTCAGTATAGGGAGGATTACAAAGCACTGCTTTACTTTATCTGTTTACTTCATCTTCATCTCTCTCTTTCCTCCAGGTCTTGCAGATTTTGCAGCCAAGCAGCTGTGGTTGTAGATTTTGTTGCTGTGTACCTTCAAGTAATATCTGACTTATGGTGACCCTAAGGCAAACCTATTACAGGGTTTTCTGGAGCTGAGAAGTTGTGACGAACCCAGTGGATTTCCATGGCCAAGCGGGGAATTGAATCCTGATCCCCCAAGTCCTAGTCTTATTGCTCAAATCACTACACCACGCTGTCTACTAGAAACTTATTACCTCACAAAGGCTCTCACTTCAGAAAAGGGAAAAGTCAATTAAGAAAGAAGGGAGTGGTGAAGGCAAGGGTCATATGCACACTGCATATTTTTCCAACTGAAAGATCTAACATCCCGTGAAAGCATTGAAGGTTTACATGAAACATTTCCAAGCATGTGGCTCTGCCATCAGAGGGTAGATGAGTTACAACTCTTCTGAAATAGCTGTTGTGCTTTCTGGCTAAGAAAGAACAACACACCTAGTTTTATATGCAACCAGAGGAAAAAACATTTTACAATTTTGATAATCTCAGCAGTGCTTATGTCTGAATGTGACACAGTTTTTAAGACAGTGAAGGAGAACTAACACAGGTCAGCACTTAGATAAGGGAATATTTTTTCCTAGGGGCATTTTTCAGGTTCTGACACTGTTATCTTATTTGTGACAGTTAAAAAATTGCCTTCATATGTAGACTTTGAAGACATTTAAATTCAACCATCTGTTGGTGTAACGGACAAAGCTGTTTCATTGCCCTTTGATACTTTAAAGGTTGCTATTATTTTACATTATTGTAAGTGATCCTGAAGATGAATCTTTGACTGAAGGACTGAGTATAGTATCTTTTAAAATATATAGGTGAGCTGAGGAAGTGCATCAAATAATAAAAAGTAACATAAGGGAACTGTTCAACAGGGCATATACAAACAAGGTTGTCTGTCCTTTATGAGTGTGCAGAGACTTATGACCACAGAGTGATACTTACTACAAAGTCCTGTTCACACTGTGGAATCTTCTGTCAAGGGGAATATCCAACATAAATGTACTAGCATTCTCTTTATTGAGAAGCAGTCTCTCATGGTGGATGGAATTGACTCTCTAAGGTTTATCTGCACAGGATTTAAAATGGCTCTGTTCTAGACCTAGTCCTCTTTCTGTGTGCATGCATGCACTTATGTGTATTATTTCTTCTCTTCTGCATCTGCTGTGCAGAAAGTGTCACCTTCCAGCCGATGATATTTGCATTTTTAACAATCTGGCATGTTGAATCAAATAATTTATCCTCACCCTTAGTTTGGACATCAAAGATACTTGCAACTGTAAAAGGGGCCTTAGTAAACATCAGTGATGCTCTGGGAGCAAAACTATCTAAAAAAAGAGGCTGAAGCTGTGCTTTGGGATGATGAGGATAACAATAAGACCAACACCAAGATGTAGAGAAGGTGCTGGAAAAATCTGGACCACAGTGATACTAACATGCTATCAGAATAACAAGTAAGCCTAAGCATAAGTTTTGGTAGTTAAAAGACAAGCTTTTTAAATGGTGGCAGTATTTCAGAGGACTAAAAACGAACACATCACTCAAAAGCAGAATTGCAGTTATCATGCTGAAACAATTCCTATCAGTAAACTCATGCAACCATTATAATTTCTGTAAAATGAGCAAAGATATCCTTTGCAAGCAAGCACAGAAGACCATCCGTAGAAGGACAAGGTATTACAGACCATCAGGTTTATATTGCTTAGAAGACTACTTTCTATGCAATGGCTTGAAAATATCAATAGCTTTCATTTTAGGAAATCATCAACCCTGTAGACAAACTTTCACGGAGGAATACAAAGATTACCTGCATACAAATCTCTTCTTTCCACAAAGTATAAAAATAGCATGCTGTCTAAATATTTTTACCTGTCATAAAATGGGTCAACAAAAAAACTCCTGTGATCCCACCCTCCAAAATAGCATATTCACATGATAAAACAAGACAGCCAACCTAGACTCAAAAAGTCATAAGATATCATGCAATTCAATATATACCACTTTGTTTATATTCACTTGGGATATGTTGAAGTGCCCAAAGCTCAGAAATGGACACTGAGGGCTACACACATATAAGGCTTTTTATTTTCTATAATACAAATGCATCTTCAAAGTGCCTCATCCATAATAATTTTCTAGCCCTTACTGTACAGTTCTAATCCCGTCAGTATGATTATCTGTAAAATGTAAACAGGAAGAAGACACTGGTTGGCTTAAGGCTAGAGTCATGACAGAGATGGAATCAAAATCAGACACTCTTTTAAGCTCAGTCTCTTATCTGACACACTATGCTGCTACTGAATTTACAGCCACCTGTTGCCACTGTGTTGACAGAGGTGCTTCAAACCCTTTCCCCTCTTGCTGGAAATAAAATGCATCAATTCCCTGAATTATTTCTCCGCTGACATGTCAAATAACAGCTGTGCATACTTGCTGACCCAGGAGTTGGAAGTATTAATCTCAGTGCAAAAAGATATCCTTGAACAACAAAAGCAGGAAACACAGATAGAGTCCACATGGTGCTAATACTGCAAATATCGTTTGGGAAATTCCGGACAGAACTCAGGGGTTATTGAGAAAGATAGTGAAAAATAAGCACGTTTTTGCATAAGTATTTTTTTTATCCTAAAGGACATGATGGTTTACATTTTGCTTAGCAACACACCAAGGCACTGATAGGCAAGCAGTGTTTTGATGCTATTAACTCACCTGCTGTAAAAGGTGGGACAGGAGAAGAAGGCGACGTTAGAGGTGAGCTTGCCCCAGAGCCTGCTGAATAAAAAAACATTCACAGTTGCTTATGAGATACAGCTTCAAAACCCATTTCCTGACTTAACAAGAGACACACTAGAATAACTGGAATAAACTGGAAGTCTGACAAAACAAGCCCAAAACGGAGACTATGCACCAAATTATACATTCAACGGCATACATTTCTAGAGATCTGAAAACCAAGCCCTATAAGGAGCGGCTCAGGGAACCCAGTATGTTTAGCCTGGAGAAGAGAAGGTTAAGAGGTGATATGATAGCCCTATTTAAATACTTGAAGGGATGTCATATTGAGGAGGGAGCAAGCTTGTTTTCTGTTGCTCCAGAGAACAAATATCTGTATGGATAACACAACCAGCCAGACAGCCATGGAAAAACTGGGTCGATTTAACCTGCGCTGGGGCATGGGAATAAAAAGTCCTTGCAAGTGCTGGGAGTTCCCTGCAAATACTTCAAAATGGAGAAAACCTCATGTAGATCTCCCCCACCACCACCAAAAGGAAAAAAAAAACAGAAAAGGAACAAAACCAAGGATCATTTCATTTTGTTTTTTAAACCAGGCATAATGAATACAAAAATGCCTAATGTAGTTTGGCTTTATATCAAAGGTAAAGAATTAGGCAAAGTGCAATGGAAAAACAATCAAAACCAGACAGTTAAACCCTGAGGTAGGTGAAGCTGTACAATTTGGAGCACTGGCTCGGCACTCTCCCCCTCTCATTTGTGAGACGAATGTTGTCAAAATGCGGGAGCAACCAGTAGTAGACAGACATGCCCAAAGTGATCTGGACTTTTTCAAAGAAATGTTATTGACTGTACACATGTCTCACATGAAAAGCATGGATTTGCCAAGTCAAAAGTGGCCATCAATATATGGCCATAAACAAGAAACCCCAAAACTATTGCAAAGAACTGAATTGTTGATTGTATTCTGAAATAAACCCAAGGGGCAAACTAAACTATATATGAGAGATGCATGAATAGTCTTCCAATGGTGTCATGTTGTGTTTGTTTTTGGTTGTGTATAATGTAGTAGAGTGGGGGAACAACCCATGGGGAAAGTGTTGAGAAAACCATGGTTGAGGAATTCTGGGAGTAGTGACCCAAGGCCTCCAGAAGGTAAAAACCTGGGTAAGTTCCTTGTGGGTTTTTCAGGCTATGTGGCCATGTTCTAGAAGAGTTTCTTCCTGACGTTTCGCCAGCATCTATGGCTGGCATCTTCAGAGAATGCTTGCCTGGGAAAAGTGTGTGTGTGTGTGTGTGTGTGTGTGTGTGTGCGCGCGCACACACACACACACACACACACACAGTGTGAGCCCGGGAATGCAGGAGTGATTTGCATGTGTATTGTTCTGTTGCTGATGGCAGGCCTCAGGCTGGGAGGCTAATGCAAAAGAGGATTAGTGTCTGCTAATTGGTGATCTGGGATGCCGGCCATGAAAGCCTTTGACTTTACAAACCTGGGTAAGGTTGGGTTAAGCATCCCCAACTACCAGCTACTGCTCTATCTAAATTCACAGCTTCCCATCACTCCACTTCATTTTTCTTTTTAAAGTAACAAATGCATACATCTTCTGCATATCATTTGACTTGGCCAATTTAGTTTTGCATGTGTAATATGCTGTCAATGGCCTGCAAACAAGACCTCCTGCCAGATCCTGGTAGCCAGCTTCCTCTTCTCCTCGTTCAAACAGATGTACCTTTTTCTCAAGCAGGACAATTGCCCAAATTACCTGCTATTAGCTTCTACAGGTCAAATTTTGCACCCCAGTTCTCTTAACCTGTATTAAGTTGATGTGTGTTATTTCAGCTTCTGGTCTCAGTGAACCAATCCAATCAATCTCTGTCATGGACAGAGGAGTAAGGGGGCATGGTATGGGAAGCTGATGGTTGGTCTACCACTAGTTCTCATTTTCATAAGGAAACAGACTAATAAGGTAATCCTAAATATAACAATCGTTATCCCAGAGAAAGCTCCACATATTCACAACTTGATCTTTGATGGTGTTCAGACAAGAGTAGCAGCCCTCCTAACTTTTCAGGACTGAAATCTGCAGTGATCATAGACTCCATGATAGTCATAAAGCCTTCCCAAGCGCCTCCTGTCACAACAAGGTTCCTGTCTTGGTGCAGCTAATTACCTGAATTATTTGAGTTGCTGTATTTCATAGTTTGTTCTTCCCCACTCTCGAAGGCTGAGCGTTTAGACTTCTAAAGACATCACACCAGACAAAAAAAGAGAAAGGATGCAACAATTTCCAGATATTTCGTTCAGTACCATTTCATTCCCACTCTGCCCAACCCCCAAACTTTTTTGTCATCTTCCACAGGCCAGTCCTGTTAGAATTAGGAAACAATGGCCAGGCTGTTACTACAGAGCCTCAATCTCCACAGTTTCAACTTCTGAGTAGAACAAGTCCCAGCTGCAGCACTTAACAGGATCTAAAAATAATCTATATTGTTATAACATGAAGTTAGTTCAAAAGAGTCATGGTGAGACTTGAATTCTGAACCTTCCCTTATTGTTAGCTACAACTATTCTGCTCACTACCGTGACATGGAAATGGAAAAGAAGTAACTGTCTCTCTTCATATGCACAACCTTCTACTAACCTGTTCAGCTTCCACTAACCTATGGAAAGCTGGGATGGGCAACTGTGTGGGGAACAGAGGCCAATTTTAATCCCTTCAGCCTCCCCACAGGCTGAACCCACCTGTCCAGTTCCAAAAGCACCTCTGCATTCTGCTATGTATCAGCCAAGATGGTGATCCAAAATGGTGTTACATCTCTTCTGGTCACCATTTTTGGCCAATATTAAAACAAATATGAAGACACTTTGGCAGGGCTGTAGTTAAGGGATGTATAGGAGGGCACGGGAGAGTGCTTTGCATTCATTTTCATGCATTATGATTTTTTAGGTGCATATAGGCTGTAATTTAAGCTTTGTTTGTTACCAAACAAAGCTCAAATTTTGGGTTAAAAATTTAGTAGTAGTTCAGGGGCTTTAGGGGGTTGTAGAGAGCATAAGGATCTGAAAAATGTGGAGGGCTAGGTATCCATGGGCTGTCTCCGCCCTCTCTTAAAGCAATAATTATTTGGCTTTGGGCTACCTAGGACCTCTCACAATCTAGTGCCCCAGTACCCCCAAGAGACTGCAAAGTCAGAAATGTGACAATCCTATACACATTCCTAAATTATATGTGGGAAAGATAAAAATATGAGGAACAATACATTACAAAATAGACAGCAATCTATTCTTGTTTAAAGAAGAAACAAGGATCATGGAAACAATTTTAAAGGACTCTTTTATCCATCTTGTATTGGTTTGAGTGTTGGACTATGACTCTGGAGACCAGGGTTTGAATCCCAGCTGGAAACTTACTGGCTGATCTTGGGCAGGTCACACACTCTCAGTCTCAAAGAAATACAATGGCAAACCTCATCTGAATAAATCTTGTCAATAAAACCCTGTAACAGGTTCACCTTAAGGTCACCATAAGTAAAAAAACAACTTGAAGACACAAAACAAATTGACATGCTACTTACTTTTCGTGCCAAGATCTTCCTCCTTTTTTTCTCTTCCTCTGAACCATGATGAGACTGAGCTCTCGTCAGTCTTCTGTGCTGATGAATCTTTGAAGAAAAAGGTGAACAATTTAAAAAGAAATCAAACAATTTGCCCAGCATCTAACAATTTTTTTCTGATGCTCTTCTTGCTACAGTGGCCCTGATAATGAAATATGCTTCCTCCCCCCCCCCCTTTTTTTTTTTGCTTCTGACATACATGAGAATTATCAATTTATAATCTCATCACTGTTGCATTAAGCCCTGGGCCCTCAAACTATGCAGCAGGCATATTATTATTATTATTTAATTATTATTATTATAGTTTTTGTGGGTTTTTCAGGCTATGTGTCCATGTGTTTATTTCTCTGAAGATGTCAGCCACAGATGCTGGCGAAACATCAGGAATAAACTCTTCTAGAACATGGCCACATAGCCCAAAAAACCCACAAAAACGATGGATGCTGGCCATGAAAGCCTTCAACTTCACAGCAATAACTGTTTGTCAACACCGCATATTTGAACATAGGGACATTAATACAAGGAATAAACAGCTTATAATTACCAGTTTCTGTTCTTCTACTAGTCTCTTCTCTATACATTCTTTGGCAATCTTCAGAGCTTCTTTTAATTTAGTGGGAATCTGATGAGTGAAAGAAAAAACGTTTGCTGACATTGCCACAGAATTGAGTGGTTGGTCATTGAAGAATTCTGAGCCCAGAAATTTGTTGTATCAAAGTTGGAGTGTGGCTACAACTTTCAATATTCCAACAGTCTAATAGGCTAGCTAGAGGATGTGATTATTCAGCAGCTCTTCAAGAATCAGAAATCCTTGCTGCATTAGTGCCAATCACCCAGAATTGTACTAGCACTCTTGCTTAACTGTGTAGTAGGGGTTATGCCACCACTTGATTGGGGCCTCATTCTCTTCTACCAATGGCATCCCTCTCGATGGCACTCACAAATGACATCATAAGCAGGGAAGATCATTCACCAGGCAGCCTCACAGTTGGGAACTAGCAAAGGGCAGGAAAAACTATTCTGGACATAGCAGGTAGCCTAGAAGAACAGGAGTGCAATAGAGCACTGGAGGGCATGCAAGAATGAACACCACACAGAGAGAGAATGAAGGAACAAAGTACAGTAGATAGATGGCAAAAAGCCAAGGAGGAGGATTTTGCTTTGTTTTTGTAACCTTTGAAATGAAACAAAATAAACCTGAGGTATTATGAAAGATAACAACAGTAAGAAGGCAGCTGAACTATTTTAGTGAAAGAAATGAAAATACAGTTCTTGCATAGGTAGTGTATGTTGAAGTTTGTGGCTAAATCTTTGGGGAGATGTAAAGGTGGAGTAATTGATATCAGCTGGCTGGCTGGCAGAGAGGAATAATAAAGATGGTCTAAAATTGTGTATCTCGATACAATTTTAAGAAACATTGTTCTTAGGAAAAAGAAGACGGCGGCACCTGTGTAGTACAGAAGATCACAGAGAAACAGTTATATGTTCAGGCTATTTGCAACATTGGAAGCGCACAGGAGCATTTAAAATTTTTTAATCTTGCATGCCAAGAAAAGAGAGAATGGGGAGGGGGTGTTAAGTGGGAGCGTGAGAACGTTTGACAAAGCACCTTAACATCCAGACATTCAATGGGAATTAAAGCTAACATTATAAACAGATCTGCAACTTTGGTGGGGGGAATCAGGAGGGCTGGATGACATAAGAAGAAAACTGTCAGTAACTGTACCTTAAACTGTGTTTTTTCTGAATTTGTTAAAAGGACATCACTGAATAACCTGAAGAAAAAACAGATTATACATTTTCAAAAGCTAAGTACCAGCACTGCCCTATTTAGATCTCTCTTGCAAAGCTAATATAGGTTGACACTCCCTTATTTGAAATGCCTGGGACCAAAAGTGTTTTGGATTTCAGATTTTGGAATATCTGAATATTGAATGAGATATCTTAGAGATGGGATCCAAATCTAAACATGAAATTCATTTATGTTTTGTTTACAACTTATAAACATAACTTTAATGTAATGTCACAACATAATATTTTTAATAATTTTATCCATGAAACAAGGTTTGTGTACGCTGAACCATCAGAAAGCACAGGTGTCACTATCTCAGCCACGCATGTAGACAATTTTGAATTTTGGAGTATTTCAGATTTCAGAATTCCTGATAAGGGATACTCAACCTCTAATTTCAATTGGTATTACAGGCCTCCTTCATGTCAAGTTTTTAAAAAAAAGCTCATAGGAATTTCACTTTCAGAGATGCAGCAATGTAGAGCAAGTCATTTGATTAAAGGCATTCCCTATGTGATTCAACTCAGGCCTGCAATAGAACTGTTGAAATTGCTAAAACTGTGTGAGGAGTAGCTTTAAAGAAATTGTTTGCCACATGACACTCAATCTATGATGCTGCCATTCAAGCCACACAGCCAACTTTGTAATGGAATCTAAACTCAGTTGTGAGACTTTCTAGCCCTTATTGTACACTTCCCTTTGCCAAACACAACTTACGGCATTTGTAAGAGACGGGAGACGGTTGGCATGCCATTCTTCATGGCTTCAGGAGAAAGAATGGATTCCAATACAGTCACTAAATTGAGAGAAAAATCAGAGAAACCAAAGATAAAACAGTCATGACACAGACACACACACAAAGAGATCCTGCTGTATCTTAAGCCTATACGGCTTAGGTCCAGACTATCATAAAGATGGTATCTCTCCCTATGAACCTACAAGAACTCTTAAGGTCTTCAGAGGAAGGTTTTCTCTTTGTCCCGCCACAATCACTGGTTCAGTTAGTGAGGACACGAAAGTCTTCCCAGTGGCTAATCTCACCTGGAATTCTCTTCCTTGGGAGGCTAGATTGTCCGTCCCCCTTTCTGCTCTCCCTTCACCAGCAGGCAAAAACTTTTATTTTCAAATAGGCTTTTAATATGTAACTGCATCCAGGGAGGCATCTTACTGGGGTGTTTGCTTTTGTATAAATAAATAAATAATAATCAATAAAACTTTTTATTTGTATCCCACTTTTCTGTGACGAGACAATCAAAGAGGCTCACAACACATTAAAATCCACATTTACAACATTGTGTTCCAAATTCCCCCCCTTAAAACAGGATTAAACATGTTACAATTAAAATATCTATTAAAACAGAATTTTAAAGTATATATATAACGAGGACAGAGCAGTGGGCTAATACATGATGTGGGGAGCAGTCATTCTGTGGCCGGGCACTTTTATTCAGGAAAAGCCTTCCGGAAGAGATCCGTCTTGACAACTTTTTTAAAGCTGTCTAAGCTGGCAATTTGACGGATCTCGTCTGGCAGGCCGTTCCATAATTTGGGAGCAATTGCAGAGAAGGCCCTCTGGGAGGTAGCAGTTAGTCTGGTTTTTAAAGGCTGCAATAGATTCCTCCCAGAGGACCTGAGGGTGCGGGGCGGATTATGTGGGAGCAGGTGATCCCTCAAATAGGTTGGGCCCAAGCCATGTAGGGCTTTAAAGGTTATAACCAACACCTTGTACTGTGCCCAGAAACTAATAGGCAGCCAGTGAAGAGATTTTAGAATGGTTGTTATTCAGTCACTCCTAGTTTTTCTGGCGACCAGCCTAGCTGCCATATTTTGCACTAGTTGAAGTTTCCAGTAGGCACAAGGGTAGCCCTACGTAGAGCACATTACAGAAATCAAGTCGTGAAGTTACCAGTGAATGTACAACAGTTTCTAGGTCCTTTACTTCCAGGAAAGGGCGCAGCTGGCGTATCAGCCAAAGCTGATAACAGGTGCTCCTGATAGTCGCAGTCACCCGTATCTTTTTTAATGGTTTTATATTTTAAATGTAGTATGTTTTTAATGGTTTTTGTATTTTTAACTGGTTATATTAATGTGGTGTTTTAATTGTGTTTTAAAATTCTACTGTTTTACAGTTGTTTTCAAGCACTTTTTGTGTCAAATTTGAGAGAAAGACAGAATATTAAATAAATAAATATTCAATGTTTTTTAAAGGTCAGATAAAAAAATCAACATCAGTGCATAGAGAATGACTTAAGATCTTTCAAACAACAGTAACATAATATAATTTATACACATATGACATTGAGTGTGCATAATGTGAGCATCTGAGGCTGGCATTTCAAAGCTTAGATGTCTTGGGATTGCTAAGGCATACATACTAGTCCAGCAGTGCAAATCAGAGTACTTTAAGGGCTAACAGGCACACACTATCTCACCTGACAACTACCACCTCAAATGCAAGTCATACTCTGGGAAACTACAAGCCAACTCAAATGCTGGGGTTTCTATACTTTGCCACAATGAGCTTCCCAATTAGGAGAAACAATTGGCTTTATATTCAAATACAAGTTCTTGGTCTGAGGCTAGCAGATAGGAAAGTGGGGGAGGAAAGATCACTACTACTTAAATTCACAACATAGTTTTAAAAACAAGAACTATCTGAATCGTCTTGACTTGGGTGTGGAAGAATGCCATAACACAAGGCAAATGGGTGGGGGCAGGATAGCTGAGCAAGTCACTGAGAAGCTTTTTGCATAATCCAAGTAAGGGAGGACATCTCACTTTAATAAATATTGCTTAGTATTTTCTATCATGTAGTTGGTTAAATATTCTTACATAAGTAATCTTTTCTGGCACGACAACCCACCCCCAAATTTTGACAGAAATGTCATTCACCTGTACTCCCATCACTGGCAGAATGGACGTCTCTTTCCCCAGGCAGCTGATTAAAGTAGTGGAGGGGTTATAATAATAGCTAAAGTGTCATAATTGTGATCAGGTAGCAGTTGTAAATACAGAAGTTACCTAGATTTACTCATCCATAATGGTCCTGAATTCATGATTGATACTTAAGTCCTAATTTTCACAATATTGCCATGATTGTAACTCTCTCCAAACTATTCTACCAGACGTCAGCTGCATGGGAATAAGGAGCTCCATTCTGCCAGTGATCAGAGCACAGTTGAATATGTTTCTGTCAGGTCGAGCTGGGAGAGGTTACTTGGTTAAGAGCGCAAAACCTTCTGCAGGGTGCCTTTTTGCTGATTGGCAGTTCTTATACAGTGGTGCTCAAGCTAGAATGATTAGATGTGATAATCACATCTAATCATTCAAGCTTGAAGAAGTAGAGGTATGAGAACTGCCAATCAGCAAAAAGGCACCCTGCAGAAGGTTTCGCGCTCTAAGTGGATAAGCCTAAATAAAATATGTATAAGAAAAGCACCAATATTCTCTATTTATGCCTAAGGTAGGTGGAAATATTGGTCCAGCTGGTTGACTGACCTACAGACATGGATGGCGCAGGAGGAAAACTGTCCACTGGAACAGAATCTGGGGGTCTCCCATATGTCATTTCATACAGCAAATGACCAAAGCAATGGACATCAACAGCTTCTAAAGTCTGAAAAGAAGATAAACAGTGAAAAATGCATTGCTGGAATATCTGCATGATATCCCACAAAAACTGATTATCTCTGTTTGCATTATACATGTCAAGAGTGGCTAAATGCAGCAGGCTTTCTCTTAGAGCCTTCTGGTAGGCCTGCCAAAATTGTCCAAAATAAACAAAACCAGAAGTGACCATAAGTTGACTTCTTATTTTGAAAAAATGAGCATGCTTAAAATATTAAAGAGTATAGCAGCTCTTTTAAGAGGTAAACTGCCGCTCTTATAGGCTTCTGGGAGAGGTAATTCATTCTTTGTGAAGTCGAAGGCTTTCATGGCCGGCATCCATGGTTTTTTGTGGGTTTTTCGGGCTATGTGGCCATGCTCTAGAACATTTTCTAGAACATGGCCACATAGCCCGAAAACCCCACAAAAAACCAATTCATTCTTTCTTTGGCCAAAAGAAGGGTGATGTTGGGAATTTGGAGGGGCTGAGGGGGCAAAAACAGCTTTAGAGGGAGATAGGAACATCTCCAGGGATGCACTCTCCCTACATCTGTTTCCATAAATTATTATTCCCAGCATACTGTTATATTGCAAATTCATGTTCTGTATACAATAAGCAACAAAATAGAAGTGTTTAAGAAGTATGATACTTCTACAACAGTACAATTGAAAAATGCCAGCTAAAACTGATGCCAGTTATTCAGCTCCTACAGGATTGTCAGGGGAGGGACAACTTCCATCAGGTTTAGTATTATCTTTCTCCAGCCCAGTGCTCTTCAGATGTCTTGGGCTACAACAGTAGGTGGCAATGGTGAGGCTGGGCCGAAGACTTAGGGAAAACTGAGAACCTTTTAAAGCTTTGTGAACGCCCGTGCGCACACGCACACACACACACGCACACACACACCTCTCCTTGGAGTCAGATTCAACAAGCAAGTGTGCACCACAAATAGTATGTGTGGGGGGATGCTGGATTTTCTGCAGCTCCAAATAATGACAATCTGAATATTTATTATACAATCTAACATTCATCTAGAAAAATCAACTAGCTACAATGAGATATAAAACTGCATTTTAGACTGGTATTACTTTCCCTCCAGGAAAAACCAAACCAAATCAACATCCACATGAGGCCTTGCTTGTTTTTCTGCTTTTTGGTGAAGGCCTCCCTCCATTTTTTCTCCTCTTACTCCCTAAACTGAAACATCAGATTTCTTATGTAACTGAAACAGTCAGAAATCTGTATATTGTTTCTAGGCTTTACTGATTTTCTACCTATCCGGCATTCATATCATCACAACTTCAAAAACTACTGCATTGCATCAAAAATCTTAATGAACTCCCATATACAATAAAAAACATTTCTGTGTTTATTCCAACATACATTGATTTTACGGAACTGAGTAAAATAAGACCGATAGAAGGACGGCAGTCCCAGCAATGAATTCTCCAAGTCCAACAACCTGCATGTGTCTCCATCCAGCATTACATTGGATGCATGAAGGTGGCCATAAGGAAATCCTTTATCGTGCAAGAACTTTACAACCTACAAGACCAAACAAACACAAAGTTGTTATTTTGACTGAGGAAAGTAATTTTTCTAGTAAATACACTGTGCTATTCCAAGGATGCATCCTCCCTCCTTTCAATGAACTTCAGAATCGGGACATTCCTTACAAACTTTCACTCAGTGATGATTATCAGGTCTGTTCACACTTCAATGAGTTGCTTCTTTCACCCTAACTATCTTAAATGCTTGCATTTTCAGTACTCAGTATCCCATCCTTTCCCACTCATATGCTAAGTCTCAATTTTATTTCATGCTGTCATATTTAATCTCTCCTTCTCAAGCTATCTCTATTTCACTTGGAACAACTGCATTTGGGCTCAATTGATTTTAATCTATGGATCACATCTAAAACACTTTGGATGGTCTTAGATGTGCATTGACTTAGAAGGCCTGCTTCAGAAGCAATGTTTTTCCCATGGGAACTAATGTGAGCACAACAGCAAGGTGTTGTTTTTTCCAGCTTGCTATATTTTGCAGGAAAGGCATGCATCTCTCATGGATCTTCTTTGGAAAACTCATTTGGAGAGTATATTCCAATGTAACATTTTGGACATGTAAAAATTACAACTCAATTGGGCTTTAGTTACATCTTTGTACTGTCTAGGTAAATATGATATTTATGAGAACTGTCTCTTTTAACTGTGAATGTACTTTATAAAATAAAAAACACTTGCCTCTAGTATTTGTCTGCCAAATGTTTTTATCTGATGAATCTCAAGACCTTGAATTTTTTTTGGGTTGCAGTACTTCTTCAGAAATTGATCTTTTGGTTTTGCCTTTAAAAATAAATAGTTATAATTATCAATATCAACCATCATAGAACACAGCAGATCAGCACTAGGTTTTTTTTTCAATTTTAAAAAAGTTACTGTTCTACTAGGTAGCCAAGAAAATTTTTACGACTGTCACTTGATTAAAGAAATTTTACTCAACTTTTTTAGACCAACTATATAGTTACGTATAAGTAAATCACAGATTCTGAGGCAAAAACAAAACAAAAGCCACACACACAACTTGCTTTTCAGGTGAGAAGGCACTCCCATTTATGTGCCTCTTAATATGGTTCTTGCTAATACTAACTTCAGTTTCAAATACGTACTTCATAAAAAAGAATATATGAATATATATGAAACTCTGTTTCCCATGAAACAGGAATGTTTATTAAGAACAGACTGAAGCTTGCATGCATCAATGGGGTTGCATCCACATGTAGTTAGATTAGACCCAATGCAGCCAGTAAAATTTGCATTAGTTTGACTAATGCAAGTCCCACTGACTTCAGTGGATCTACCTGAACTATGACTAAATCAAGAACTAACCCAGCAGAACAACTCATATAGTGAACTTGTAGAATACAGTCTATTTTATCATATTTCCTAAATTCATACTTACACTACCTTATATATCAGGTCTTTTAGCGTTCCTTTTTCATTGAAGGGTCTGATTACTAGTGCAGAAGATTCACTGGCTGTCGCAAAAGTGACTTTATAAATATAGGGATGCTGTCAAAAGAAGAAGAAGAAAACTTTTACAGACTATACATTTAGTCAACAACCCCCAGATCAATGAGACTTACTCCTGAGTAGGTGTGCACAGGATCACATCTCAGGACACACATGCTAACTAGGTTCCACTAAAATTCCAATACATATTTGCTCAGTTCAGTCTGAAGAACTGAAAATCTTGGCTACCCAAATTAAATATGCTAATTACAAACAGGTCAGCTTTACTATCTAAGCTTAAAGCAGAGATCCCATGCAACAGACATCTAAATCAAGTGGAAGTTTGGCAGCAGAGGGCAGAAAAGGGATGTGAGAAAAAACATTAAGGGCCAAACAAATGCTACCAGGAAAAATGTGCATCTCGTTTCTCATTCCATAGCTTATCTCATGTTGCAGTGCCACAGCATTTTCTTCTAGTAGCACCAGATGATGTGGGGTAGGAAATCACAGAATAAGGCCAAGGAAAATTCTGCTATACATTATGTAGAGAAGGGGTAGGCACCCGTGGGAGGCATTAACCCTCCTAGGAGACGTTGGGGAACTATACCTCCCACCACACACACTCCACCACAAAAAAACCTATTTTTGCGCCCTACATGCCCCCTGTCATTTTAGGCCCAGGAGATGGCTTTAAAAAAAAACAACAGGCATTGACTGGAAGGTCACTGCCAATTTACTTCTGGTTTTAAAAAGTGCCTTTCATGGGCCTAAAATAGCATGGGGGTCCCAAAGCATGGCCAAAAATGCCCCTCATGTTCCCTAGAAGGCATTTGGGGGCAAAATGTTTTGACCCCTGGGGGCCACATGCAGCCTGATGTAGAAGAAAGGGAAAGCCCAGAATCAATAGTCCTTGGCAGAAGTCCCATGTTCAATCTTATCTACTTTGAACTACAGAGACTACAAAGCAAAGTAGGTACCGATGCTAGCCTCAAACAAGGCCAGGCTAGTCTTTTTGGCACTCTAATCAAATTTAAGGGTGCTGCTCTCTTCCATCCACCTGTGTCTTATTATATACTGAACAGAGCAGCAAAACATTAAGTTATCACACAATGACCAGAATGTTAATATTTTACCAAACCTCACTTCCTTTTTAAAAGATTTCCATCAGGGTAGATGAAAGAACTAAGAGTCTAGTGGTACCTGAAAGAAACAAGGCTTTTTATCTCACTATGGGCTCTTGCAGACTGGTCCAAAAAGGTGTGAACTCTCATAATATAGCTCCTTGGATTTTGCTAGTTGTTGTCACCATTGCTCTGCATCCATTCAGTTCCACTCTTTTGGGGAATTGGGGGAGATATTTGTAGTGATTTCTTGGATCCCCACTAGTGGTCTTCTAAAGGTATTTGTAAAACTGAGGCAGAGTATGAAGAAGTTGTTTTATGGTTTGAAGGGCAAATTGTTTCCCTCTAAGTTTTTATTTTTTTTCTTTGAGTGTTATAGTGCAAAGTGCTATTTTACTGATGCATCTGTCGGGGATCATTTGATTTAGATTTCCTGCATGGCAGGGGGTTGGATTGGATGGCCCTTGTGGTGTCTTCCAACTCTAAGATTCTATGGTTCTATGATAGCACTTTAACTGTAAAAAAAAATGCAAAAAAGAAAAAGAAAGTAGAGGCATACTTTTGTCCAATATGACCCGGAATAAAAAGAAATTCACTTGAATGTGGAAATAAAATGTTACTTTTAGTGCTGGGAATTGCCAGAAAATACAAGAGAAGCCTTGTATGGACATTTTAAAAATCTCTGCCTGCCATTTTATGATCATCATTTGAGTAATTTTCACTGAGTGTAGTTTTTACATTCCCATTCTCCTTGGTGCTTTTTGACTGCAATCCCTTATCCATAAAGTTCACCTGAAGGTTAAACTGTACTGTATTTTTAAACTTACACTAAACAAAGCCTTTTCACCACTTTGCATGCAGTCAATAATCAACAATCTGTGCTAGGATGTCCTTATCAACTCCCAGCAACTGCTTGTTAATATCATCAGTCTGCATCTTTTTACATTTCTATTCTTCTCATCCCACTTCCAGAACATGGATAAATATCTGCTAACTGGGGCAATGCTCTACTCATTTGTTGAACTTGGCTGCAGCTTATAATAGTTTATGCCAAATAAAACTTGCTTTAGCCTTTAAGGTATTACTAAACTCTGTGGTTGTTTCTAAAAGGACAGACATTGTCTAGCAAACCATTATTCAATTTGCAACCACCCATACATTTATAACATGGGTAAACAGAGGGAAATCAGAAGATATATATTTTGTCCCTTGGAATGGGGGAGGCTAAAAACGGCAACGCTGCCTCTGCATGCCTCCTTGAAAATCACAGGCAGAGGACTGTTTGCAAAACATTTATGCAGCCAAATCAGGTGCTCCAGGAACACAGCCATCCCTGGCACTTGCATAGGTGGCTCTAGAGTTGGTCTGAGTTTGGGTTTTCAAAATTAAAAATAATTATTCATATGGATATCAGGAAAACAAAACTCAACAAACCGGAAGGTTAAATGGACAGAGTTCTGGGGGAAGCAGGAGGGTAAAATATGAGAACTTTTTCTTTCCTCAGTTGTCTAAATAAGTCAAGATTAAGTCAAGATCAATAAAGGATTAAGGCAATATTTCAGGATTCACTTTCAAAATATACTTATACTGATCATTTTAAAAAAAAACTCTGAAAACTATTTATCTTTAAGGGAAAACTATGTTTGTTCTTGTTCTGGACCTTGGCTGATTTATTTAGATGCCAGTAAACAAACCGTTAAGGTCAAAGAGTCAGCCTTCAATCTGCCCTGTCCTTTGCTTCCAGAAACTATTTTGTAACAGGTAGTGTCTATTATATGCTTCCTGTCTAAATTAACATTTGACCTTGCCAGCAGGGTTCTCTTTGCCAATGTTCCCAGTATCATCAGCATGACTGAGTAAGCCACATCTCTGCATAACACATCCGATCCCTCACGCTATTTCATACTGAATTTTTGAAATGATTGTTATTTCGACACTCTATATCAAACATCTCCCCCAACCTGGCATCTGTTGTTCAATTACAGTGCCTATGATGTCCATCATTTGGTAGCTGTACCTGATGGGAGCTGTAGTCAGAAGCATCTGTGCTACATAGGTTTTTTTGAAGGAAAGAAGTACAAAATTTTCAAGAGATGCCTTCGAGACACTTTTAGGCCACAGTGATGGGAAAAGAGCTCCACAGCTCTCTAACTTCCCATGGCCATTAAGAATAATTCATAGGATCATTATTTGAAATCAAGGTAGGGCATCATTACTGATCTCCATGAAATCTGGTGTTATGCCAAATGAAAAAGTATAGGTGTGGTGTCTTTTTTGTACTCACAGAACAAGAAGAAAGAAGTTTCACAGCACACTGAAGATCTTTGTCTGACAGGTATTTGTCAGGGCCAAGGTCTGCCTGAAAATACAACAGATACTAAGTTGCAACAAGATCTTTTAAGTAAAGCACACAACAACAACCACCTCCTATGTTACTGATATTATTAAGTAGCTATGCCACAGAGGCACCTAGGAATTTATGTTCCTGCTTTTTATGAAGTGCTTTCTTAAATTTACCCTGCTGACCCCATAGCTGGGAGAGGCACACCAATAACCACAAATCTGCTTCATCAACTGTGTTCAATTTCCACTTGGTCACAGTGTGATGGGAGGACAATTCATGTCACTGCTGCAGTGGAAACATCAATCACTTCCTCCCCAGCCCCCAAATCCAGTAAGGGCAATCTAGGTGAGGGCTGCTTCGATTCACATGCATCCTACAGAATGCAAAAGGTAGTGTTTTACAATACACAAAATAATGTGATGGTGCTATAGCGTTCTTAAGGGACACCACTGACACTGAATGCTTTTGTAAGAGGTCTCAGAATCTTAGCTGTACTGTCTGATCTAATTGCTATGGAAGGAGATGCAGCCATCCTAGCTATCATCTACATTCCTCTTCCCCATCTGCACTTTACAGAGTTGGCTCTCTGTGTCCACAGATTCCATCACCCACAGTTTGAAGATATTAAAAAATAAATATAAATCTCAAAAAGCAAGCCTTGATTTTAACATTTTCTATAAAGGACACCATTTTACCACACCATTGTATATAATAGGACTTAAGCATAAAGTGATTTTGGTATCCATAGGAAGTCCTAGAACCAAACCACAGCGAATACTGAAGGCCCACTGTACCTTGCTGGTGTCAATATAACAGATCCAATTGAAAGCAAATTATGCAACTACATTGCTTTAATCTCTGCTTCACTCACTTTCCTCTCTCTGTCTCTCTCTCTCTCTTCTTTCTATTCACCGTGTCAGGATTAGTATATGTAATGCAAGAATATTTTTCATAACATTTTGCCTTTATTTTGTATTTATATGTATTTTAGCTTTAGCCCCTGCTTTAGCAGATGATAGACAGAGAGAAAGCTGGCATAAAAAGAGGTTCTGTGTAACAACACAGATCCTCAGGGATCACCAGACTGTTTAAATTATAATCAGTGCAAGAGTCACAGAGACCACTGCTATAGTCCACAGTTGTTCTCATTTTGCTTATTCTGCTGTGTGCCAGTTTACAACAAATACTGCCCTCAGCACAGTAGTATAACTCCAGACAAAATGACAGATACACACACATATATACACACAGAGTCTGGGCATAAAGGAAGAGATCAAAGAGGCAGCTGCTAAGCCATGATGCAATTCTGAAAAGAGAAGTAAAAACAATAAAGAGATAAACTTGCCCAGCTTAGAGCTAGCCGCTCCTTTGGTTGATTCTTAATCTTCATTAAGAAATATTTCTTCCGTATCCTCCAGCCTAAAAATAAAGCACCAACAGTTTACTTTACTATTGCAGCTGAACTTTGAAAAATGATTTGGGTTTGTGCATAAGACCCAGTCACAAAATGTGCACTCAGTATGATCCATTTCCAATTCTGATCAATGCAATTGAGTTCAAAAGTCTGACTGGGTATTGCCTCATCACTTTTGCTTCTTTAAAGGAGCAACAAAAGAGTCATGGTATGTGTAAAGAGGACAGGTTCACTTGCTCTGGCAGTTAAAACAGTCTAAGCGATAGGACGCAAAGACCTGTCCCTGACGGCCAGACCAGAAATAATGCCATATGATACTGATATAGCACCCAGTTTGGCCTTGGACACAGAATGCAGATGCTAGATCCAAAAAACACTGGAGAAATAATACAGTCTGAGATAGCTTTAACTGCCTAGGCTCAATGCTGGGAACTGTAGTTTTGTGAGACATTTAGCCTTCTCTGTCAAGAGAGTTCTGGTGCCACAATAAATTACAGTTCCCAGGATTCCCTAGCACTGAGCCTAGCGCTGAGCCAGAGCAGTTAAAGTGGTCTCAAACTGGATCATCTCTGCAAACTGGATCATTTCCCTAATTCAGAGGACATATCACTGGACAGGACAGTCCATTGGGAAATTTCTGAGGTCTGTTAAACAATCACTTTACCAAACAAGCAAAACTCTTACCTATATCTTTTAATGGTTCCACTACTTCCCACTTTGGTTCTGACCGAAAGAACATTGAAACATGTTGTAAGGCAATTTCTGCAAAGATAATTTTTGGACAGCTGTTATACACAGATTAATAAATATCACCAATGAAGCAGGTTTTGTTTTTAAACCAAAATGAAAGAGGATTTTCTCCAGTTCACTCAAGCCAGAACATATATCCATTTCAATGTGGAACAGTCTGCACAGTAACAGTAAAATGGATTTTATATGTGTGTCCACAGAAGATCCTGAGACAGACATGAATAGGATTTTATGACAGCAACACACAGTAAATGCTGAAACTTGCTATTTAAAAAAAGCAGGACTGGTAAAAATGCAAGTGGTTTTTATCCTCAAGTTAGCTCACCAATGAAAACAAGAACAACCACATCCAGGGTGGCCAGCTGTCCTACCCGCAAATGAGGACAAGGCACTGCAAAATGTAGGAAATTCAAGAAAAATGGAAGACATTACAAAATAATAGCTAAAAGCACTAATAGAAATTCATGCTTCTTAATCGTGCTCCAAAGGGAGGACATTTTGACAGAAGGTCAAAATATAGGACATGTCCTGTAAAGGGAAGATGCCTGATCACTCTGACCACATCACTTGTCCTAATGGTCCTAGTTAGCTGTACTGTATTCATCTGTGAAGGAGGGGGAAGTATAAACTGAAGCACTCATACATAGGCTTGCCATAACCCGGTGGGAGGCGTGACTCCCCCGATTTCTAGGGGGCGTTCCCGGTCACGTCACGCCCTTGGGTGGCTGCCCGGCTCCTGGCCCTGCTGCATCCCTATATTGTGATGGGCTGGAGCTGGCAGGGGAGGGCTCTGCTGCTCTGCCTTGCCCCTATTGGCCAGCCCTCCCAAGGAGCAGGGTTAGTCAGGCAGGGCAAGAAGGCACGAGGAGGAGGAGCAGGGCCAGGCAGTTCGGCAGCAACAGTGGCCCCCACCCATCCAGGCAGACCGCTGGGAGAGGGGAGGAAAGGGCCCTGGCCTCTGGGGCAGCCCGGCCTGGGGAACGAAAGGGCCCTTTCCTGGAACCCCTACCCCCCAGCCCTTCTCCTCCTCCTCCTGCTCTTGCAAGGAAGGGGCTCTGAAGCGCCGGGAGAGCTGCCTCACTAAAGGGGAGGGGCGCCTCAGGGACCCAGCCGTCGGAGAGGAAGAGAAGAGCCTCGGCAAGGCTCAGAAGAGGAGGAAGGGGCTGGCACCCAAGAGAGGCAAGAGGGCACCTTCCAGGCCCCTCCTGGGCCCCAGGCTCCCCCCAGGATCGCCCCCGTCGGACATTGGAAGCCCCCTCCCTAAGGTCCCCCAAACACACACCCCTCTCCTCTCTAATCCTCTCTCTGACTCCCTCTCCCCCTGTTACCCCACTTTAACTGAGCCCTCTGTAACCCCCTTCTATCTACCTCCTTCTCTCCATCTAAACTCCCTTCCAACCCCTCTCTATCTACTCCCCCTCTCTCTAACCCAGTGATCCCCAAACTGTGCTCTTGAAGGAATTTTGGACTTCAGCTCCCAGAATCTCAGACTATTGAGTAACATGTCTGAGGCTGCTGGGAGTTGGAGTCCAAAATCTCTTAAAGGACACAGTTTGGGAACCACTGCTCTAACCACCTTATTTAATAATAATAATAATAATAATAATAATAATAGGATTTATTTATATACCACCCAATCACTGGGAATCCGAGCGGTTTGTGAAATTAACAGATAGCCAAACTACACAGGCAAATCAGCTCCTGGCACTGAACAAGCAGAGCTCTGCTCTGGAGCCACAACAAACTACATTTCCCAGAATTCCATAGCATTGATCCAGGACAGTTAAAGTACTGTCAGACTGGGTTATTTCTGCAGCGTGTATGTAGTCTGAGAGCCCTGCAGAGCGAACAACTCTGGTGCTTTAGAATTTAAGCCCATCTAACCCCCCTCTATCTAAGTTCCTTATTTAAGTCTCTTCTAAGCCCCCCTCTAAACCCTCTCTATCTTACTCCTCTTTATCTAACCCTAATCCCCTCTAGGTACCCCATCTAGCCCTCCTTCTATAGCCCCCTTTCTCAAACCCCCTTATTTAACCCCCCTTTCTGTTTAATCCTATATTTTTTTAAAAGAAACCAGCAATTTTTCATGTCCTCCATTTTTATAAAAGTGTCCTACATTTGAAAATGTTGTCCTATATTTGTCCTGGTTTGGAGGTCCTGACTTATGGCAACCCTACTCATACAAAGCTTGGAAGTCTTACCTTTTCAGGCTAAAATTTCTGGGACACCCCCTGGGACAACCCCCCCCCCCAGTTAGCATGGACCTACTGCTGCCTGGATGATTCTCATAACTATAGTCCAAAAAAGGAATGTTTCAGAGCTCTGCACTCATGCAAAAGGTATGCTGAAACAATACATTTAACCTCACAAATGAAAGCCAGCCATGCATTGTAATCTGTTCTAAAATGCTTTCTAGTTTACAAGGACATTTGAAAGCCCACATTAAAAGAATACTCTCTCTCTCACTCACTCTCTCACTTTCTGTCATCTGCCCAGAATATCTGCAATTCATTAAGTTTCCTCCAGTGCACGGACATACATAAATGGATGCTTAAATTTTAGTTTGGTTCAATAAAGATATATTTGTGGTGCATCAGCACTGGATGCTGCATCCCAGCAGGCAGAGAGAAAGCAGGAAATCCAAAAGTTAACAACAACATTCCCTTCTCATAGTCACCCCACTGTGTTCAGGTGTTTCATCTCCAAGGATGAAAGCAATGCACAGTGGGGGAGAAGGCCCTGGACTGTGAAATGTTTAGGCAAAACAGACTAACAAGGACACCAAAGGTCTGGCAGCAGGCATTTTTGTGAGCCAAGGGGGCCTATACCGAACTGACAACTCTTCAGCTCATTAGTTTCAAATGCACAGCAATCTCCTGCTGCAATTTTAATATTCTCACAGCATTTTTTTTTAAAAAGTGGAGAAAGTTGTGAAAGTCTGGCTAACTGAAAAACACAAGATGCCAGTGGTGTTCAGATATTCTTTGCAGTCAAATAGATAGGCCCCTATTTATGTACAAAAGCAAGACTCCTGATAACAGAATTTTTCTCAAGTGTTTTCTTCTTGGCCTTCTCTACCTCTGCCATTTTTGGTACAATTGGCTGACCTGTTCCAGTGATCCAAGCTAACCAACTGCCTGGCCCTTGGTTTGCAAGGCCCTTGTGAAACATTAGCAGGCTTGACACAGAAGCCTAGTGGTATAAGACCTCTACAGCCCAATGATTCAGCTGCACCAGCGTTCAAATATGCAACTGATCAAACTGCTCTAGGATAAAGCGTAAATCTTGAGATTTTGAAATCCATGAGATGCAGTGTAGTAAAATAATGCTGAACTGTATCAACATACTGGGCTTTTTTGAACACGAGCATGTTGGGTATAACTCCAACTGAACTGGGAAAACACTTGATCTAATACTCAGTGGATATTCAGTGGAATATTAAGAGTCCACTGAAGATTACCTTAAAAGTAATGTTTTTTTTTGTTTTGAATTCCTCATCATTTTCTATGCAAATATATCAAAACAGGAAGTCACCACATGAAGCCCTTCTGGCCATTTGCCAGTCTCTCATACCTCCTCCCCTTCCCTTATAGCAAACACACTTTAGTGTCAATCTTACAGCACTTCTGCACATTTAAGTTCCACTTAAAATGGAATCCTATAAATGTCTACCTATCTACTCAGTTTACTTCCCTTGAAGCAAGAATTCCATTATTTTTTATTTGTTACTACTACACTGCAGAGTATGGTAGTTCATTCATTTTCCTTCTACCCAGATTAAAATTGGCAGAGTCTGCCATTGGGTATGTTTTGCTGTTGTATTATATTTGGTTAAATAGTCGTATGTATTAAGTGTTATATTAGAACAGGGGTAGGCAACCTGCGGCCTGGATGCGGCCCGGCGAGGCCTTGGGATCGGCCCCAGCCCGGTCCTGCCGCCGATTGCCGCTGGGGCCTTTGGGGGGGGCAATTGTTTATAGAAGCCTCAGAAACATGCATTTATATTAACATTTTTTTAAAAATCAGCAAATTTTTTCGCGTGTCCTCCATTTTTTTTAAAAAAAGTGTCTTCCATTTGAAAATTTTGTCCTACATTTGTCCTGGTTTATTTATATATTTAATTTTTTTTAAATTTAATTATTTATTTTTTGGCTTTGGCCCCCCAGTTGTCTGAGGGACAGCAACCTGGCCCCGGCTCATAAAGGTTGCCTACCCCTGTATTAGAGGTTTTATATATAGTTAAGTATATGTGTGAGACTGGGGTTTCTTGCAAGTGATGAGAGTTGTAGTGTTGTTCCAAAGAGTTACTCTTGGTTCAAATAAAGAATGGGTAAATGTGTGTGGGAGAATTTTCTCAGGGCAGTCTCTTGGCAAAAAAAGAAAAAAGAAAAAAAAAGTAAGAGACAAAAGCAAAAGTGTGAAGGGGGTGGACAAATAAGGCTAGGTACCATATAGGGATGTTTTAATTTGGAAACGGATCATGGTAAAGCTTGTAAAAGTATAGGGCAGGGCATTGTTTATTCTATGCTTGCGCTTGTGGATGATGGTAGTTCTGTCTGCAGAGGTCTTACTGTTAACGTCTCCAGTTGCTGAAATATAGTTTTGCTGTTTGAATGCAGAAGGCTGCGGCATGTTGCTTAATTGAACTGTGGGGAGTGGGCAGTTCTGACACCTATATTCTATCTGCCTTTTAGAAAGAATACAGATTACAATTTGGTGTTAGCTGTTTCAAATCCCTTTGGGAAGGAGAGGAATTCCTTGTCATCAGAGATCGGAATTTATGCATTAATATAATTAACTTTACATCATGGAGGTGAGTGGGGGTAGCCAAAATGTAAAATACATGGAGATTTTATTTTCTACATCCTCCCTCCATGATACATGGCATGTTTCACTTCATGGCAAGTGGAATATGTAGTGGTAAAAAGCAGGCAAGGCAGGCAGCAAAGAACAGGAAGGAGGGAGGGAGGTGCAGAAAAGAAGAAGCCTGTGGCATGTTGCTTTCAAATGCAGAGGCACTTGCAGGAAAGGAAGGCTTTCTATGCAGGAAAGGGGGGGGATAGATGGCAGATAAGAGGAAGGGGAGGAAGAGAAAGGACAGAGTGGAGAAAAAGCATAGGGAACCACACAAGACTAAGATACAGAGAATGAGAGGGAGGGAGGGAGGGAGAGTAGACAGATAAGAAAAACACAGGATACTGGAGGAGAAGAAGGAGATAGATGGAGAATACAAGAATAATTGGAGACAAAGAATGTGAAGAGGGCTCTAATTGTTCATCTGTCTCTGTTTCTTTAAAAGATTGTTTGTAGTGCTTTCTTGGTGGAGTGATTGGTATTGGAGGGGGTGTGGAGTGGGAGCATGAAGTGAGTCTGGCATATAATTTCTATTTACAGATAAAAGTTTTTGTTTCCTGCAACTTTTCTACATGTTTATTTCTTTTTAACCTCACTGATTTCCTTTCAGTGGGTGACTGAAAAAATTGGATTTTCTAAAAAGCAAGTAGCTGTTTTTTTCTTTCCCAAGTTCAAAACAGGCATGGGAGAAAGAGTGAAATCATGGAAGGGATTGTTCAATCGCATTCTGATAAGATTTAATGCAGTAATGTACTGGAAATTTAAATGTGAAGTTAGAACTGACACAAAATAAGCAGTCTTTTTAATACAATTGTAATCAAGACAGGCTTTTGTAGATTTTAGTTTAAATGCAATATAGCAGCCCTTTTTCACTAACTTCCCTCTCTTTGATTTTACAGTATATCATAAAACAGATGTGTCCATGTAGTAGACTGGTGGTTGTTAACTGCTCTTGAATTGTCCCCAACGCACAGTGACCCTGTGGATGAGATATCTCCAAGCCATCCCATCCTCCATTGTCCTAAACTCAGGCCCATGACCTCTCTTACTGAGTCTATCCATCTGGCATGAGGTCTTCTTCTCTTTCTGCTACCCTCTATTTTCCCTAGCATTATTGCCTTTTTGAGTGAATCATGCCTTCTCATGATGTGGCTAAAGTATGACAACTTCAGTTTTGTCATCTCGGCTTCCAGGGAGAGTTCAGGACCAATTTTTTGCCTTTTTGGCCATCCACAGTATCCTCAGCACTCTTCTCCAGGACCACATCAAAACGAATTCATTTTCTTTCTGTTGGCTTTCTTCATTGTCCAGCTCTCACACCCGTTCATGGTGATGCGGAATATAATATCTTGGGCAATTCTAACTTAAGTGTTCATTTATATACAGTGGTGCCTCAGGTTACGAAATTAATTCGTTCCGTGGCACCGTTCGTAACCTGAAAAGCCTTCGTAAGCCGAATTGCCATAGGCGCTAATGGGGAAAAGCCGCGATTTCGTGCGAAAAAGCCGAAAAAAGCACCAAAAGTTTTTTCGTAACCCGAAAAAACATTCGTAACCCGGAACAATGTTTTCCTATGGGATTTTTTCGTATCCCGAAAATTTCGTAACCTGGGTATTTCGTATCCCGAGGTACCACTGTAGCTTTACACTGTAGGATCTTGTCTAGTTCTGTCATTCCCATAAACCCTAGTGATACCGAAAATATGCCAAGGAATATTGAAAACAAAACCATGGCCTACAGATTGGAAGCAATCAATATAATCCCAATCCACAAAAAAGGAGACACAAAGGACTATAGCAACTATAGGACCATACCATTAATTTCCCACACAAGCAAAATTACATTCAAAATTCTGCAGCACAGACCCAATCACATATACAGTACAGAGAGGAATCCCAAAGTACAAGCTGGGTTCAGAAAAGGAAGAAGCACTAGGGACCACAGCACTAGGAAACATATGTTGGTTAATGGAGGACAATCTGGATCACAAATCTACTCTCTGAATCCCACCATTACCTACCTACAGTAACTGTCCATAAATCTTCATGGATAATTGAAGTAAAGTTTAGTAAATAAGCTACAGAACCATTCCCTTACCTGTATAGTTTACTGAATAGTTGTTTGGATCCAAAAATTTCTTTACTGGTTCACAGTTGGACAGTATATGATTGGAGGTGATTACATTGAGATAGTTCTGGAGCCCTTTCTGTCTTTCGGCTATGAATTCACGATCCATGTTTCCAATCAACTTTTTGGGAGGAAAAGGTAGGCTAAGAGCAGATACCTTTAAAACAAAACATTACATTGAAAAGATTCAGGGCAAGTTGTAAAAAGAAAGAAAAGAGCTACAAGGTACTATTTTAAAAAAACAGTTAAATAACAATAATCTTGCAAATGATAATGGCTGCATTCAGATACCATAACAAATGGGTGACAGAAACAAGCCATATCATGCCTTGTTACTTGTGTGTACTCTTCCTCCCCCAGTACAAATGAAAGAAGACTGGAAGATTTTAGTCCCATTCTTTTTATTAACTATAGTATAGTCACAAGAATTGCTATTCTCCTATAGATTTCTATGGGATGGCAAAGCTTTCAGTTAATGACACTTTCAGAAAGAGGGTTTTCCTTGAACTGCCAACCAAAAGACAAGATAGGACTATTCCATCTTTTCCTTCTTAGGCAGTTTTTTTTCTGGTACGAAAGGTACAGAAGAAGTAGATGGAAAACATACAAATTGTAGATGGTATTGTGAAGCCGAAGGCTTTCATGCCCAACATGCATAGTTTTTTGTGGGTTTTTCAGGCTATGTGGCCATGTTCTAAAAGAGTTTATTCCTGAAGTTTCTAGCATCTGTGGCTGGCATCTTCAGAGAATATTGGAATAGACGAGAGCTGGATATATACATATACTGTGGGGAGGAAATTCCATGTTAATCTGTGTATTGTTCTGTTGTTGATGGCAGGGCCTCAGGGTGGGAGGATATGCAAAGGAGGATTAGTGTCTGCTAACTCTTGCTCATTATTTGCTGGGAAAGCCCCTGACTCTGGGTAATTTCTCATTTGCATTTGTTGAGTCCTCATTTTCCTAGTCTTCAGGACTGGTAGTCAAACTTTGTTCTCTTTAAGAGTTTCTTCTTTCCGGTTGAAATTATCCAGATGTTTATGGATTTCAATGGCTTCCCTGCATTCTGACCTGATAGTTGTTGGCATGGTCCAGGATTTCAGTGCTATCAAACAGTATTTTATGCCCAGGATGGTTTATAACATGTTCTCCTACTGCTGATTTTTCTGGCTGACTCAGTCTGAAGTGTCTCTCGTGTTCCTTGATCCGTGTTTGTACACTGTGTTTTGTGGTCCCTCTGTAGACTTTTCCACAGCTGCATGGTATGCGGGAAACTCCTGGGCATAAAATACTATTTGGGACAGTAGCCCGAAAAACCCACAAAAAACTATGTAGATGGTATTACCTGCCCCCTCTGTAAAATTCCATGAAGGAAACAATTAATAAGAAAGGAATAATCCAGAAAAACATTCAGTTTCACAGTTACAGGAAAGGAAATTGCATGTAAGCAAGATTTTTTAAAAATGCAAAAGGCTGTAAATTGTCACTGGAAAGAGAAAATGTTTTCTTGCTTAAGAGCCCAGTTAGCAAACATTAGCATCATGAAGTAACTCCGGTTTGTCAAAACTTTTAAATCTCAGGTTATTGCCTACTTCTTTGTACATTAAACATCTAATTCCGCTAAACTGTAGATGTAAAAACTAGTAAGGAAAATTCTGTCAAGATTAAAACTCTGTTGCCAACTTTCCCAAAAATATAAGTGTCCACCTTTCTGAAACATTAAATCAAAAGAAGCTCTGACTGCCTCTTTCCTTTGTCCTTTTGCTAAACAGTTAAAAACCAGCAAATGTATATCACACTTTTTCAATTTTTTTGATTTTCAACACTTTCCTTTACAAGGGAAGTACAAAGGTTAAATTCCTGCATGTGTAGTTCTTAGTCCACCAGCTGATGCCAGATGTGGCCCTGAGGCAGACGTGCTCCTCTGACAAGTAAAACACCAAACTTTTTTCTCCAGAGATTAGGAAGAGACACGCTGGAGAGAGCAGGTAGCCCATTGACCTTGTGGTCATTCAAGGATGGGATGGACAATTTGTGGTTTTCCAGATTTTGTCAGTCTATAGTTCCCTTCACTTCTCCCCACTGCCTGTTTGCTAGGGCTGATGGAAGTTGCAATCAAACAATATGTAGAAGGTGACATATGGCCCATCCCTGTCTGAAGGCAAGCTCTTCCCATCAAATCTGCATTTCTCTTTCTTTTCTTTATAAAAATAAGCAGAGCCAGCATGGCATAGTAGTTTGAGTGACTCCACTGTCTCTATAGCCAAGCCCTACAATACAACCAAATCTATACAGACCCATCAGACAGACACTCTCAATCAGACATTTGACAGACTATATGGTGTAGTGGCTGAAGTATCAGACTATGACTCTGGAGACTAGGATTTGATTCCCAGCTCAGCTAAGAAACACACTGCATGACCTTGGGCAGGTCACACACTCTCAGCCTTTGGGGAAGGTAATGGTAAATCTCCTTTGAACAAATCTTGCCAAGAAAACCCCATGATAGGTTAGGGTCACTATAAGTCTGAAACAACCGGAAGGCACATAACAACAACAACAACTCTTGTCTCTAGTGGAAGGCTGGCTAAGCCTTGCCTAGATCACTTGATAACCATCTTCTCTCATATTCAGACCACTTATTGGCATGATGTAATGCTTTCTTGCTGGGAAAATGTTCTCCCTTCCCCCTCCTGTTCTCCATCTCAAGTCTATGGCATTGGATCTTCATTTAAGCAAGGGGTGAGCAAAATCCAACCCTATAGGTGCTGTTGGATGATAACTCTCATCTTCTCTAGACAGCCTAGCCAATCCGGAGAGTTCCAGTTCCACAGCATGTAGAAGGTCACACATTTCCCATCCCAACTCAAGCTGCATCTTGCAAAGTGTACAATTAAAGTGTACAAAACAGTAAAAAGCCACGCAAAAGACATGTATAAAGTGAGACTCTGAGCCACATTCAGCCATATATATATATAATATTTCTAATGATCTACTGGTTAATATATATATATATATATATATATATATATATATATATGTAGAGAGAGAGAGAGAGAGAGAGAGAGAGAGAGTTGGCTACTTTGTGCCACCAGAACAAGCTACTGCTATTTGAGGCAACCAGAAAAGCAAAATAGCCATACAGTATTATGTTGACTGGGCACCATCCAGAAAATTGCAAAACTTTTCTGCAGCCTTGCTTGGGTGACTCATGTTCTTCACGCTGACAAGCAAAGAGTCAGAGAGCAGGAACTCCAAAACCAACAAGCAACACTTAGCACAGAATGTACTAATTCTTCTACTAATAATTTCATCTAAATGTTGGAATGATTTTATTGCCAGTGTGAGGATTTATGATGAAATTGAGTTCTTTTAATAAAAAAAATCACGTTACTTCCAAGATGCAAATGATTCACAATTTCATAAAGAATTTTAAAACAACTTTAAAAGAATAAGCTTTACAATGTGCAGTCAAAGGCTTTTGTGGCCAGCATCCATAGTTTTTTGTGGATTTTTCGGGCTATGTGGCCATGTTCTAGAAGAGTTTCTTGTCTGCTAACTGGTGATCATTATCTACTGGGAAAGCCCCTGACTCTGAGTGGTTTCCCATTTGCATTTGCTGAGTTCTCATTTTGCCATTCTTCAGGACTGCTAGCCAAATTTTGTTCACTTTAAGGGTTTCTTCTTTCCGGTTGAAATTATCCAGATGTTTGTGGATTTCAATGGCTTCCCTGTGCATCCTGACATGGTAGTGGTTGGTATGGTCCAGAATTTCAGTGTTTTCAAACAGTATTTTATGCCCAGGATGGTTTGTGGCATGTTCTGCTACTGCTGATTTTTCTGGCTAGCCCAGTCTGCAGTGTCTCTCGTGTTCCTTGATTCTTGTTTGCACACTGCGTTTGGTGGTCCCTATGTAGAATTGTCCGCAGCTGCATGGTATGCGGTAAACTCCTGCGGCTGTGAGAGGGTCTCTCTGGTCCTTGGCTGAGCGAAGCATTTGCTGCATTTTCTTCGTCAGTTTGTAAACCATTTGAAGGTTGTGCTTCCTCACCACTTTGCCTATTCTGCCTGTGACTCCTTTGATGTATGGTAAAAATACCTTCCCTTTTGATGGCTGCTTGTCTTCACTTCTCTGGGTTTTCTTGGGCCTGGCAGCCCTTCTGATGTCTGAGCTGGAATAACCATTAGCCTGAAGAGCCCGGTCCAGGTGCTTCAGTTCATCTTCCAAGACGTGGGGTTCACAGATGCATTTTGTCCGGTCTACCAGGGTTTTGATTGTGCTTCTTTTTTGTCGTGGGTGATGGTTGGAGTTCTTGTGCAGGTATCTGTCTGTATGTGTGGGTTTTCGGTATACTGTGTGACCCAAATGTTGGTTCGGTTTGCGGATGACTAGGACATCCAAAAATGGCATTGTTCCTTTTCTTTTTCCATAGTGAATTAGATGTTGGGGTGGATGTTGTTCTGCTGGTTTAGGAATACAGCCAGGTCTTCTTCTCCATAGCTCTAGATAATAAGCTTTGCATTTAAGATGCAAATGTATTGGATAATGAATTGGATAAGGGTAAGCAAATTATAGCTTCATCCTGACAAGTTAAGAGATGATCCTCATCAGTCAAAACTCATATCTGAGAACCCTGAGGCAACCTATGTTTTATGGATTTACATTTCCCCAGGAAGCTCATGTTCACAGCTTGGATGTACTGGTGGATTCAATGTCTCTGTGCACAGATTCCAGCACTGACCAGGAGTACATTTGCACCTTTAAACCAAATACACTATTTCCGCTTGTCCCTGGAAATGTCTGAATTGACTACATCAAGACATGTCTTAGTTACATCCCCTCTGGATAACAGTAATGAACTCTATGTAGGGCTGCCTTTGAAAAATGTCCAGAAACTTCAGCAGATGCTGAAGGCCTCACTGCTGACCAGAGCTAGCTATAGAGAGAACAGAAACTACTTCTGACAATGTCATTGGCTATTGAGCTGTTTCCTGGCACAGTTCAGAGTGCTGACTGTAACCTACAAAGCCCTGTATGTCTTAGATTCAGATATCTGAAGGACTTTTGTTGTTGTTAACTATTCTCGAGTCACCCCTAACTCATGGCGACACCTGTGGATGAAACATCTCCAAGACCCCCTGTCCTCCACTGCTCTGCTTAGATCATGCAAATTCAGACCCGCAACCTCCCTAACTGAATCTATCCATCTAACATATAGTCTTCCCTTCTTCCTTCTACCTTCCACCTTTAGTAGCATCGTTGTTTTTCCTAATGAGCCTTGCCTTCTCATAATGTGACCAAAGTATGACAGCCTCAATTTGAATACGTTGGCTTCCAGGGAGATTTCAGCCTTGATCTGTTCAAGAACCATATATATATATATATATATATATATATATAGAGAGAGAGAGAGAGAGAGAGAGAGAGAGAGAGGGGACATATAAACCTCCCTGAGGCAAGGATCTCTCACTCCCACCACCCTTATCAGTGTATGGTGAAGATGCCAGAGCTACCACTCCCAGGCTTGGAACTCCCTTCCAATGGAGGCTAGGCAGCCCCCCTCCCCTGCTGCTGGCAAGAAAAGTGGTTTTTAATCAGACAAGCTTTTGGCCTTTAACTGGTTTCTTCAGAAATGTCTTGGTGCATGGTACATTACAAAGATGACAAAATTTAGGCTGGCATACTTTGCACACATCACGAGAAGGCATGGAAAAATAATAATGCTGGGACAACTAAAAATATAAACACTCAAATCCATTAAAAGTCCTTTCTGCTACATAACCCATAAGCAAAGGCCTGCCAAAATAAATATATATATATATTTGTCTGCTGGAGGAAGGAGGAGAGGGGTCCAACCAAACCTCCTATACGAAGGAACTGTACTGTCCCCCCCCCCAAAAAAAAAGAATTATGAGTTTGTATAGAGGAAACAGGAAAGTTGGTTCACAGAATGTGTAAATACAGCAAAATTGCTTCTTCCTTTGTTTGGAGGATGTTTTTCTAGGGAAACACTAGATGAACTCACCCAATTTCCCTGAAAAGCAGTTTACTGTCTTTCTGCTTCAAGTGATGCTTATAATAATCTATGCACAGGATGATGATGAGGCCTTTCAGTGGACTCCAATACCTATCAGTCCTCTACTGAACCCCCAGTGTTCAAGAATCATGGAACTGCAGTCCAACAACAAATTGAGGACCAGAAATCATTCATCCTGGTTTAAATACTGTGTATACTGCTTTTGAAACAACATCCTACACTTCCCTTGAAGTCCAACCCCCCTGCCATGCAGGAACTCACAATCAAAGCATCCACAACAGATGGCCATCCAGCTTCTGTTTAAAGACCTCCAAAGAAGGAGACTCCAGTACACTTTGAGGGAGTGTGTTCCACCGTCAAACAGCTCTTACTGTCAAGTAGTTCCTTCTAATGTTGAGCTGGAATCCCTTTTCCTGTAGCTTGCATCCATTGTTCCGTGTTCTGTTCTCTGGAGCAGCAGAAAACAAGCTTGCTCCCTCCTCAACATGACATCCCTTCAAATATTTAAAGAAGGCCATCATATCACCTCTTAACTTTCTCTTTTCCAGGCTAAACATACCCAGCTCCCTAAGTCTCTCCTCATAGGGTCTTACATGACTGTGTTCCCTTTAATGTTATCAGACTGTCCAGAAAAGTTCGTACAAAATATCAAAAGAGAATAGAGCATTAATGCAAGAAAAGATCACATGAAATAACATAAATGATGGGTGGCCAAAACACAGCCCTTGGGCTGCATGTAGGCCCTAAAGCTGTTTTTGCAGCCCTTGATCTCCCTAGACTCCCTGGTTGTTGTTGCTGTTGCTGCTGCTGTGTGCCTTCAAGTCATTTCTAATTTATGGTTATCTTATCATGGGGTCTTCTTGGCAGGTTTCATCAGAGGTGGTTTGTCACTGCCTTCCCCTGAAGCTGAGAGAGTGTGACTTGCCCAAGGTCACCCAGTGGGTTACGTGTCCAAAGTGGGAATTGAACCCTAGTCTCCAGAGTCATAGCCCAACAATCAAAATATTACACCCCACTGTCTCTCCAGACTATTGACCATAAAAAGGAGGATAGTGAGAATCACATCTCGTGGAAGTGGCAAATCACTTTTTAAAATAGTATGCAGGGGTCTCCTGAACTGCTTAACATCCCTATCCATCCATATATGTATATATTCCACCCTCTTTGGAAGTTTTTCCTCTCTCTTTTCCTCTCATCTTTGACAGTCTGGCATCCCCCAAATGATTCTAAGTGCAGAAAACTGGCATCCGGACCCATCCTAGTTTCTCACTCTTGATATAAGTGACCGCTGAAGTTAAGTACAACTTACAAAACATCCTGTAGTCAGTTTTAAAAGCAGTCAGGAAACAGCACTGCACATGGCTCAGTTTTTTTTAATTCTATGTACACCCACACAGAAAAAGTATCAATGGTTTTTAAATGCAATTCAAGTATTTTAAAGCCCTGTGGGACCAATCCTAATGGGAAAGAGGGAATTCCATCACTGTACTACTGCCAGATCCAAAGTTCTACTATAGCCAGGGATTTCTGCAGCCAGGGAGGAAGGCAATTGGTGGGAAGCACATAGATTTTTGTTATTTCTCTCCCCAACCCCTGTTGTTCTTTCCTAGACGGCCCCTGCCTTGTGATGTAGTGGTTTGCATGATGGACTAGGACTCTGGAGACCAGGGTTCAACCATGGAAGCCCACTGGGTGACCTTGGGCATGTCACACCCTCTTAAGCCTGAGAGGAGGGCAATGACAAATGCCCTCAGAAGAAACTTGCCAAGAAAACACCATGATAGGTTCAACAAATAACTTGAGAGCACACAACAACAACAACAACGCTCAGAAGAGTATTCATAGCTGTAAGATCCAGTTGACCTACCCTGTTTTCAGGGCTGCTACCACCAGAGCATCACACATAGAACAGCAGTTGAGTTTTCCAGTGTCACAATAAACAAACAAACAAACAAACAAACCTGTGAATCACTTTCTTTTCAACCACAGAGATGGGTTATTAACACTGAAAATAATCCAGGATGAATCCAGGTTAAATCTCTGTTGTTCACAAGCATCTCAAATGCACCCGGTTAAGGTTGGGGGGGGGGGGCTGCCAAAAAAGCCACTTAATCTGGGATAATCAATATTGATCCCCCCCAGCTTTTTAGAAAGATCCACATCATTGGTAGTGTGAATAACAGATGTGAACAGACCCAAATAGACCTGGGATAAAACACTGCATAACAAAAAAAGGATTCTGAATGCATTTGCATTGTTCATTCTATCTTTATTAGAATGCTTGCACATGCAAAAAACTGAACTTGTAGAGAGACGCATTGATATAGATCAGTGTAGATCAATGAGGTTCCACAGTATGAATAACAAACCCAGAATGTGTGAGATGACTCCCATCATGGTGCTAAAAACAACAACAGCCCCTCAGCTATCCTCTCTGGGAGTTTAAGATTGCTCCAGTAATATAGTTATTTACTATATACACTTATTTGAAATAATTCTGTGCTACTGATTAACAAAGCATTATCTGGAAAGGGCACTTATAAAAGTTTCAGTGAATCCTTTCCTGTCGTTCTGTAAATTTAACACAGTACAGGAACACGGCATTACAATATACCTCCATCCGGTTGTGTACTAGCATCAGTGACACAATCCACACTACTAACAACTCTAATACCATAAGCATCTGACAGAGAGGGGGGCTGGGAATGAAAAGATCTGTTGAAATCCACTCTGATGAAATCCTGTAACAATTAACTTCCCTTGTCTCCCTGCAAGTCACTGAACATTTCTTTACCATACTGCTCGTCCTCTGTATTATCCCATGCTCACTAAAAGGAAATCATGTCCTGGGAGTGTAAGAGTATACAGTAGCTGCAGTGTCTGGAAAATGAAAGAACAGTGTTCAGTGACAGAAAAAAAATACCATGGGATGAAAAGAATCAAAAAGTGCTTTGGATACAGACAAAATGATTGCACACACTGCATTTCAGTGATTGAGGTTAATAAGACTTTTGATTTGACAAGTATGAAAGAAAGGGAAATGGTTTAGCTAAAAAAGATGAACCGAGTTAGGATAATGCTGAGTGTCAACATTTGCCACTTTCCCGTGTTCAGATTTCAAATAGTCAGATTCTACATTACTAGCAACACAGAATCATAGGGTTGGAAGAGACCACAAAGGCCATCCAGCCCACCCTCCTGCCATACAGGAACACAAAATCAAAGCACCCTCGACAGATGGCCATCCAGCATCTGCTTAAAGACCTCCAAAGAAGGAAATTCCACCACTCTCTGAGGGAATCTGGTCCACTCTCAAGCAGCTCTCACTGTCAGGAAGTTCCTCCTAATGTTGAGGTGGAATCTCTTTTCCTGTAATTTGAATCCATTTGCTCCATGTCCTGTTATCTGGAGCAGCAGAAAACAGGCTTGCTCCTTCTTCCACATGACACCACTTCAAATAGTTAAACAGGGTTATCATATCAATTTTTAACCTTCTCTTCTCCAAGCTAAACATACCCAGCTCCCCTAGTCTCTCCTCATAAGGCATGGTTTCCAGACCCATCACCATTTTGGTCACCCTCCTCTGGACTCCCTCTAGCTTGTCAACATCCTTTTTGAATTGTGGTGCCCAGAACTGTACACAATATTCCAGGGGTGGCCTGACCAAAGCAGAATAGAATGACACTATTACTTCCCTTGATCTAGACACTTATACTTTTATTGATGCAGCCTAGAATAGCATTGTCCTTTTTAGCTGCCACATCGCACTGTTGATTCATGTTCAACTTGTGGTCTACTAGGAATCCTAGATCCCTTTCATATGTAGTCTCGTTAAGCCAGGTGTCCTCCATCCTATATCTATGCATTTTATTTTTTTCTGAGTAAGTGCAGTCGCTTACATTTCTCTGTGTTGAAATTCATTTTGTTAGTTTTGGCCCAGCTTTCTAGTCTATTAAGGTCATTTTGAATTTTGATCCTCTCCTCAGGAATATTAGCTACTCCTCCTAATTTGGTATCATCTGCAAATTTGACAGGTACGCTCTCTATCCTATCATTCAAGTCACTGATGAAGATGCTGAATAGCATTGGGCCCAGGACAGAACCCTGTGACCCCTCACTGGTCACTTCGCTCCAGGATGAAGAGGAACCATTGCTGAGCATCCATATAGATGATGCTGTTCTGCACACCCTTTGATCCTTGAAATTTCTCTGGTTGTTTTAACTGTCTAGTTTTAAATTATTTTTAAGGGAAGTTTTTAGTTTGCTTTAGTAGTTTTATCTAAGTATTTAATTTAAAAATGTTTTTATCTGTTGTAGCTTGCCTTGGGGGCCATAGTGAGCAGAGAGGTAATACTGTACATAAATAGTTTAAATCATGAAAGAATACTGTATCAAATTTTCCAAAGCCTAAATCCAATCACCAGCCCCCAAGAAGAACAGGCCCTCTGGATTAATGAGATTTACTGAAGTACTGATTTACTATTCAGCAATCGACTCAATGCATGTACTGTAGTTAGGACCAGCAACTGGGTTTGGGCTTCAGATTACAAACTGGTACTTTATTATTTGTACTTATGAAGTCTGTTTTTCAAGTGTTTTCTGTTTTGCCTGTTGAACTGAATACTTGTTTTTTTCCACTGATTTACATACAAATGCTCCTTAAAAATACAGTATTACAAGTAGGGAGGGTTGAAGAATTTGCAAATTCTTATATAAAAATCCAACAAGCTGTAATAATGTGTGGTCTAGAATTTAATTACTTGATCTCACACTTTTGAATTTGCCAATGCAAATCTTAGCTCAAAAACCATGCCATCAAAACATTTCAAAGAGGTTTGGTAACGGTGTTTTATTATATTTAATTTAATAAGAAAGAAAAGAACCTGAACATTATTTTGAAATTCATACATTTATAAATAAATATTTTAAAATGTATTTAAAAACAGATTGTGGAACAGACTGCAGTTTAATGTAGCAAGTTATGAACACATGCCAAAAAACGCACAAACCAGAAAAAGACTGATTCATGTACCTGTCATTTTAAATACAGGTTAGCATAAAAAGAAGGAAAACCTCTTACCTGCAAACTATTATTCAGCAAATCAAAGTCACTGTATCGTCTTATAATCTGCAAAAGAACACAGAATTAATGCTGGTCTAAGACATTTTGGATATAATTGCACATGAACCACACTAGCTGTATATCTCAGGCTAACATCAATTCCAGATTCTCTCATCAGCACAAGAGCTTCAGGAGAATAGCTCTAACAGCAAGGCATGGTAATGAAAAGATGGGGAAGAGCCTCATACCAGATGCAAAAACTCTCGAGAAGACAGGAGGTAAAAAAAATCTCCAGATCATTTTCTTCATTGTAGTTATCGTTTTGCCAGCAAAATGTCAGTTTAATTCCACACAGAAACAACCCATAGTAACATTACATTTGTAATTCAGGTTTAATGGTTTGTTTGTGTCTTCCTAGACATTATTCTTACATCCATGTTTCTATAAATATAAACTCTTCACTGAAAACAGTATACAATGTTTTCAATTTAGCTCCTTTCAACATTTCTGGTTTAAGAATAATCTTTCATTCTTTCCAGAAACATTTCCTCAACGCATTACAGAATTACTGCACTATGTTTGCTTATGAGTATATCATTACTATTAAACACGTATGACCACCGACAAACATTTACAGAGTGCCCATTTGTCCATGGTTATATGTATTTGTATGAGGGAGCTGCTGCTCAATCAGAACATTCCAGCTCATATACATCGCTTGCACATTATGGATTCAACCAATACACATGCAGATTAGAGGCAAAAACAAAAAGAAAAACCAGTGGGACAGAGAGAGAAAAGCAAAGTCCCTGGAGAAGCAAAAGCTTGTTAAGGTGAGTTGTTCTACTGCGGAAAGAGAAAAGGTCAACAATCAATACCATGGCCAAGGCATATAGCCTAGTGTTGATTCAATTAAGAAGCATGAAACTGGGCTCAGGTGGCACTCTGCTTCTTAATTCTATGAAGAGATGCTATCCCTCTAGGCTAGGCTTACACTTTATATTAGCGAGACATAAACTACTTTTGGAAGAGAATAATCTGGAGATTTATGCTCTGTAGGCACTTTACTGTGCTTGGTCTCTATGTTTGTGGTATAAACTGACTTGAATTCTTATCTTGAAATGAGAGTGAAGGGGTGGATGAAATAGTAATATGTGGCTATTGTTGGCCCAAACGCTGTGGGTTGGACTTGACGGCCTTTTAGTTCACAATGGCCTTTCTTGGTAGACCACAGAAAAAAATACCACCACACATAAACTCTCTTTCTAAAACTAATAAACAAAATGAGAGACAACAATTTCATACACACTTGGCTGTTAATCCAGTACCAAGAAGATAAAGATGAAATACAGTCCATGCTTCGTATCCATGGGATCCGTTCTGGACTCTCCCCCCATCCCGGCAGAGTGGCGGGCACCACACACATACACCCATTAAAAGCAGTGGGGCTTGCTATCTGTGGATGTTTGAATCCGTGAATGGCAAGCCTGCTGATATCGCAACCCCAGTGTATTATAATTCAATTTGGCTGCACTAAATTGCCTTGGAAACATTTACGTTTTGTCTGAATGAACTGAGACAGAGCAAAATAAGGTTGAATGCAGAACAGAGTGAACAGGAGCAACACATCAAGTTATAATGCTGTTGCACAACTACTTCCACTTAAAATTGAACTGAACAAAAGTATCACATGGGATTTGTTGAAAAGAATACAATTTGTGCACTGGCAAGTCTACCTGTAAGACTTTGTCTTCCTATACAAGCTTGCCTGAGTCTTGAGATTTACAGAGGAGGGTTTTCTTATGGTGCCATCACTGTCACAGGCCCAAGTGCTGAGAAGAAGGGAAAGGGTCTTTTATGTGGGTGCGCCCAAGCTATAGAATTCCCTATCAAAGGAAGTTGGCTGGGCCTGCCTCCTCTCCTTCTGCTGGCAGCAGGAAGACTTTTTAAAAATTTCAAACAGGCATTTTATTTGGCAATTAACTGGCTGTACAGAAGGATTTTTGTAAAAAAAAAAAAAATAGGCATATGCACTGCACATTCATCTTTTTTATTCATTTTTCTACTGTTTTAAATTATTAGTGCTTTAACACTGAACATTGGCAATCATTAGAAGACTATATAAAAAAAATTAAAACAGGACTGCACAACATTAAAACCCCACTCCAGTCAATTTCTGGGGTGTATTGTATTGTTTTTAAATTTATTGTTAGTTGCCTTGAGTCACATTATTGGGAGAAAGGCAGGATATAAATGAGTAAAATAGATGGATAGGTGGACGGACAAAAATAATCTGGAAGGTTTTAATAGAAATGTTGCAATTTCCTGCAGGGCAGGGGGTTGGACTGGATGGCCCTTGTAGTCTCTTTCAACTCTATGATTCTATGATAGCTACTTTAATTCCTTTTTTAAAAAAATTATATCATCAACTTTTTGTATTTTGTTTTAACTGTGTTATAAACTGCCTTGGGCCTCTTTTCAGAAGAAAGATGGGATACAAAGTAAATAAATAAAATACTTGATAAATGAAGCCGAATTAAGTTGAGCAATCAAGGTCTTAACGAGGAGGCCTTGTTATGTTGACTTTCACAGAAGAACGGATGGGGTTTGTTTGTTTTTGGTTTCTGTAAGGATTTTTAAAAGTTACCTGCCAACTATTTTCCATGGAAATTCCTCTTTGCACTCGAATGATGTATTCCTAGAAATGAGAGAGAAAATAGATTTAGAAATCTGAGATGACAAGAAATAATTCAACACTGTTTTAAAGTAATCTAGATTTGGCAGCATGCTTTAATATACAGTACCTCAAGTGCATGAACTTTGTTTTCTTCCAATGTTAAAGAAGTCTCTGCGTTTTGATTCCTCCCGCCACCAAATGCTGAGTTACTTCATGATTTGTTCCATCTCCAAATTTCTGATTGAATACTTGTACTCCTTCAAATAAAGCAGGGGTGGGAATCAAGTAGTCCTTCAAACGTTGGATTACAACTCCCAATAGCAGTATACAGCATAGCCAGTGGTAAGGGAAACTGGGAGTGGCAGTACAACATCTTGAGGGCAACACAATTCCCATGCCTGCTATAAGGTATAGACATACCTTTACTCTAAATTCAAGACAGACTGAAAAATTCTGGGTGGCTGGGGCTTCACTATAGAAAAGGATGCAGATTGCCCTTGTAGTTCTCAGCTTTTTCCCTAGCTTAACACTCTGCTTGTAAACTAAGCATTGTACAAGACAGGAAACTATCAGGTAAAGGTATCAAAAACCAAGGGTATATTATGCCAAGTTGGTATTTTGGATATGCCCACTGGGTTGTCTTGTGGCCTATCAACTACAAGTATGAGGATCTCCAGAACCCTGGAATAATTTCTAGAATACTCTAGACAACTAGAATATTCTGAATACTGTATTGATATTATGTAATTGTCTACTAAGGGAATGATATATGTTCATCAGGTATTTAAGTACACAAAAGCTACTTAGTAAACCATAAAACAATACTGTATTTATCCTACTTAGAAAAAAAGAGCAAAGAAAATAAGAATGTTCTCCAGAGAATTAATTTGTAAGCCATTTCTATGAATCATGGCTGCCTTCTAAACTGAAGGCACTAAGGCATGTTGCCTTAGAGAATAATCACACAAGAAAACAAAGCAGAAACGGAGCCAGAGAGCAGTGGCTTTCTCCATGCCTTTCTACATGACATTGTAGTGCGCCAGTTCTCTTCCAGCGGGACAGTTGTAAAAGCACATATTCTTTCTAGCTGGAAAAATCTGTATAGCCGTCTCCCACGCAAAGAGAACTGAAGTGTTACTACATCATACAGTAGCTACTCTCTGGCTCCATTTTTCCTTTCTTTTCTTGCGCAATAAGACTCCCAGTTTCATTCATTTTATTTTGGATTTTAAACACTGATTCCTAAAGCATACTGAGCAGTTTACAAATTAAAATGTCATATTACAGATCTACAGAATTTTAATAGTAATCATGTACAACAACTGAAGTCAGGTTGTCATACTCCTAGTGCAGCTGCATCATATTGCTATTTTACTAAGGAGCTTGACAGACTGCCCCAAAAGGGTGGGCTGGAGCCGCCCCTTTTTGTTCCCAAGGGAGGCCACAGCAGCCAAACCACGTAGCCTCCATCTACAGAAAAAAAAAAGAACCCTCTAAAAGCGGGTTCTTTTTGCAACACGGGGCCATCTCCATTAGTGTGCCATTAGTGAGGCGGCACGACGTGCTACACTGCGCCGTGCTTGCGTCATCATGCACCCTATATGAATGGGAGACCGCCATGATGGCGCCACCACTGCACACTAGGATTCGGGAGCATGCAGATGCTGTGCGCACCCGAACCCTGGAAACGGCACCAGGATGGTGTTTCCTGCCCATTTGTACTGGGCCTAAGTTTCTGACATGTTCCTTGCAAAGTTTTAGTTATGTTACCTTGAACACCAAATATTGCAGCCCTCTCCAACACACTCTCCACTGACAGATGATCTGCATTTTACTGACCAGATCTGAATTTACTTCCATTACTAGCCCTATACAACACATGAAATGGTCAAGGGAATCACCTACCCAACACTCATAAGTCTCAAGCATTGTTTCCAGTACACATAAGCAAAGAAGTCAAGTATGAAAATGGAGTACCCATTTCTCAATCCCTATATCAGACAGTTGCAATTGGTTATGGTTTCTCAGCTTACTTACAAGGTGTGAAACAGATACTGTGAAAATACATACGTGTTTCCATACTTTTAGGGAACAGCTTTCTACATGGAATATGAAGCAGCCCTGAGGTGAAACACTGGAGCAAGAGGCAGCAACACCATCAGTGCTATCAAAACATGATTTGAGCATCCATAACTTGACCAGGCAAAAGCACACCTCTCTCTGTATCTTTCCTCCTCTGAGTAAAAAGCCAACTATGATGAAGTACTGATGAAGTTCCAGTCAGAACTCAATCATTTCCACCCATCCATCAACCTGAATATAGACAAGTCCAGACAATACGTTCACTATACAACTATATACAGATAAGTACCACCTTTTAATAAAAAATGATAGATAGTTGCACAAGCTATGAAGATTATCGTACCCAGAAATCCCATCAGGATAAATGCGGGATTTAAAAGTCAAAAACAGGTGTTATCACACTTATCTGTTCCCAAGCTGTATGCAGCCCATACCCATCCAGGGCAGCCCGTCTGCAACCCAGATCTTTTTTTAGGAACAGGAAAATCCTAGCTGCAGCAAATGTTCAGACTGTAGACAGGTTGCCCAGGATGGATACGGACTGCATACAGTCTGGGAACAAGTAAATACAATAAAACACATTTTTGATTCTTAAATCCCACATCTATCCCAGTGGGGTTTCTGGGTGCAATAACCTCCTGTATTACTCCAGATTTAACTCAAAGAATACCACAAATCCACTGTCAAGATAGTCAAACCCTACAATACAACCAAATCTACACAGACCCATCAGACACTCTAAACCTGTGTATTTAAATCACACATTTGGGAGACTATATGGCATAGTGGTTTGAGTGCTGGATGACAACTCTGCAGACCAGTTTCATTCCCAGCTTGGCCATGAAATCCACTGGGAGACCTTGGGCAATTCACATGCTCTCAGTCTCAAGGGAAAGTGATGACAAACCTCCTCTGGACAAATCTTGCCAAGAAAGCCCCGTGATAGGGTCACCTTAGGGTTTACATAAGTTGGAAATGACTTGAAAGCACATGACACACAGCAAGAGAGAGACAGCCTAACAAAGTGAAGGACAGATTAATAGGGGCATGGAAATATCCAGTAAAAGTCTTCTACAGCAATGTTTCCCAGGCTACCTGATGTGGGGCACAAGCATTTTTTTTTCCTCCAGCATGCTAGGGACCAATACCATATTTGTATTGGCTTTCTGGCTTTCTTTCCCATATATTTTTAAATTAACCATCAAATTATAATTAGTGGTCATCTACTGAAATAAATGTTTCAGGATGCCATATAGACTAGCCTAAACGAATCAGAGGCACATATACTCAGAAAATTCACCTGAGAAACCTTCCACAGCATTTACCACAAATCTTTATCCAGAAGCAACATAGTGTGATAACAGATGAAAGAGACAATCTGCTGGAACACTGGCTCACAGATGAGTGCCAGTCACTAAATCTGAAAGACAAGCAGTTAAATGGCAATAATGATCATCTGGTACATGCCACCCAAAAGACTCCTTGAAGTCCTAGCAATCAATCAGCATTACTACAGCTATGGTAGAAAACAGGCCAAATTCATACAGAAGCTGTAAAAGTAAAAAGTTGCAGATACGGCAAATAACTTGGCACATGGTTCCTCATCTGTCTACCAATAACTATGAACAAATAAAGAAACAAAAGAACCCATAGCAATTTGAAACTAATAAGAAATTTTTAATAAGCTTCTGTGGACACAGTATACTTTATCGAATCTTGATCTCTTGGAGTCCTAGTCCAACACTCAAACCTCTATAACACACTGACTCCCTAATTTATTACAGGTAACAAAACAAGTGGTTATTTGCAAGCCATAAGATATAGTTGTTCTGCCTCCCATGTTCTTGGACACAAGCACAATTCAAAGGTTGAAGACATACAATGCTGCCGCAGGACTGAAACTAAGCAGGTTTGGGCTAGTTCAGTTCTTGGGCGGGAAACTGTCTTTGACTCTTGTGTACATTGCCTTGCATTCCAAGATGGGGAAAAAAAAGAGACAAAAGTGTAGCAAAATAAAATAAATGAAGTGGAACAGTTTCATTCACAAAGATAAACCTCCCCAAATACAGCCACACATGCATAAACCACACATCCTAGCCAGTCTTATCCTTCCCTGCCCTTCAGCTTTCTGTGTGCAGAAAATATTTTGCTCCTCAGCCAGGAAACCAGTATTTTCAGCTTTCCTCCTGCAAAGCACTTGATCTCTTGTCTTGTGATAAAAGGAGCAACACTCCTTGGAGCTGCACAGCTTATAAAGAAGCCCAAGGCAACAGCAAGATTGATGCATTCTGACAAATGGGGAAGTGTCAGATTATATATATCAAGGGGCCTACTGCACAGACTACTTAGTGTAATAATCCAACTCTGATGTTGGTTTTACTCCAGCATGCCCTCTGAGACCAGATCACTACCTCACACATTCTGTACAACGATTTTTAGGTGCTATACTAGAGGAGATAATAAATCTGACATCAATTTACTATGCTCATCCACTGAAAAACACTTTCAGGCCATCAAGAATCTAATAGCACTTTTTTCAAGGCCACAGTTCAGTCAGTCCCGAGTGAAGTCATGAAAGTGGGGTGCCAGGGGTTCTGCAGGGTTTGTCTGGAGTGTAATCAAGGAAAACGCCAGAGGTTGCACAGTAAATTCCATGCCTAAACTCCATTGTGCCTAGACCCAGAGACAGACGAAAGGCCCTCCCTCCATTGTGACTGCTACCACCCTGGCCTTGGAGGAAGAGAAGAACCGGCAATATCTGCTGGACTTGATCCCCTTCCCCACTGCCATTCCTTTCTCCTTTTGCGTCATGTCTTTTTAGATTATAAACCCAAGGGCAGGGAACTGTCAAATTAATAATCTGTAAAATACTCTGAAAGACTTTCTGGCTGAAGAGCAATAAAATTAATAATAATATTATAATAATACAGTCCGCCTTGCGTATCCACGGGGGATCCGTTCTGAACCCACTCACTCCAGATAAAGAAAAACGTGGCTGGTGCAACAGGCACATGGCTGCATGCATGTGCCCCCATTGAAAGCAACGATGCTTGAATCCATGGGTGGCAAGGCCACAAATATTGAGGGCCCGCTGTAATAATAATGGCACATAATTGTGATAGCTGCTTTGGCTCTGACTCTCTTGCATTTGGAACAGCAACATTCACCAGCCTATCTCCACCAGCACTAAGGTCTACTACCAACTCAGCTACTGCACCTTCCATTGCACACAATGGCCTTATAAAATCAACCCTATAAAATCACAACCCTATAAAATCAACATTCCTCTCAATATGGGAAAGGGGTTAACATTCCACATTCCATCCACAGGCCCTCAAACCCTTAAGGACCCAAGCAATCTTAAATCAACCTGTGATTACAGCAGCCAAGATCACCAAGGAATGTGTTGCCACTAGAGTGGCTTGGCACATTACTACTTCTTCCCCAGTCCTAAACCTTACCCTGTGGGTAGTCCAAGAAAAATCCCCTAAGTGAATATAGGCACATTCTTCATCTTGCAAGGAGTCCTTGGTCAATGAGGCTCTCTCACCTGAATTCTCCTCTGATTGACATAATGAGGAGAAAGGGTATCTCACTCAGGCTGAAAGCCCAATTCTGACCAGGCAGAGATTTGTCTATTGGATTGGGCACTTGGCTGGAGACAATACGCTATGAATCCATTTTGCAGGTGGTGGTCTTTGGCACTGGGCCTTGGTAGTCTGTACACCCATCTTTCAATTTTAGGACTCTCCCTAAGAGTTCTTGGGGTTAAATCAGCCATGGGCCAGTTTGGCTCAGTAGCTATCAGATCTATTTCATTCCCAGATGGCACAAGAGCCACTCCTCCATTCTTGCCATTCCAAGGTCCCTTCAAGTAGAAAGGCTAGGAAAAGGGGCTTCATTGGATGGCAGTTGGATTGCCTGACACCAGGATCCATCCTAGATGCTGCATCAAGGCTTTGATAGCAATTAAAAATAAAGCTGTGGCCATGTTTCACTTGTAAGGGGGCAGAGAAGACCATTTCAAATGTGGCACCAACATCTCTCCTTTATTTATCTGACACTAATCCTCCTACTCCCACCCACTGCCATCCCCAAGTCCATCTTTCAAAATAAGTGGAAAATTTACCAGCACTATTGCAAAATATTTATAACACTATCCTGGAAACTATGTCAGTTGGACATACAGCATCATTATTCTCTGTGGAGTTACAATGAGGAGATGCAGTACTAAGCACATTTACTTGAAGTTATGCTTGAATTAAATAAAGGATGCTTCCCCCGCCCCCAGAAGAATGATGGTCATATGACTGTGGAGCCCTATAGACTATTCACAAATAAAGGTCAAATTTCAATGGGTATTAGAGGGCACACAATAAAAAGAATTTTACTGATCTAAGAACAAAGCCTTCTTAAATAAAATTTACATTTTATACACATGATATGTATTAGTATGACATGAGAAAAATACCATAGTCAGCCCTCATTATCCATGGATTTTCATCCACAGACTCAACCGTCCACAGTTTGAAAATATTTTTTAAAAGTATAAATTTCCAAAAAGCAAACCTTGAATTTGCCATTTTATATAAGAGATATCATTTTACTATGCCACTGTATTTAATGGGACTTGAGTATCCATGGAATTTAGTACTGTGTCCACAGTGGGTGCTGGAACCAATCCCCAGCAGATACCAAGGACACACTGTAGACCTAAATATGAATGCATAGGAACTTCTACATTAGTAATGTTTATATTTTAAATCAATATTCCTAGTAGGAATCTTTCCATACATTCATGAATCCCTTTCTCTTAAGTCTTCTTTCTCAGAGTCAGACAGGTGGCCACTGGTGGTATTCCTGCAGCCTTCCCAATGCAGCTGGCACAGTATCAAATGTGATACCTTTTTGGTACCAGGCAAACCCCAGTCCTTCTAGCATTATCTATTAACTGTTCCAAACTGGCGGTTTTTATTGTTTGCTCTCTTCAATATTGTCTATTCTACTGCTCCATTTATTTATTTTTATAACTACATTTTTTTAGAATTTCAGTTTTAGTCATCATTTGCTTGCTATTGTGAAAGCCTGTGCCGAAGGTCAATATATGAATTCCACATAAATAAATAAATCATAAAGTGGTGTCGCTGTAGTACAGTGTATACATCACAGGCCTCCACTCATGATGTTTTGCTCTAATCATCTACAGAGCTGGTAGCAGCATAGTACAGAGATCTATAGCATACCCAGCTTGTGTTCAGGTGTGCCGTAAAATCTTGCTGCCTGTGCCACTTCTGTCAACTGGCTGCACTTTGGCCACTGGTATAGTAAATGACACATTTCACAAACAATCCATGTGACGTAATGGACTATGACTCTGGAGACCAGGGCTCGATTGCCAGCTTGGCCATGATACCTACTGGGTGGCCTTGGGCAAGTTACAGCCTCAGGAGAAGGCAATGGCAAACTTCCTCTGAACAAATCTTGCCAAGAAAACCCCATGACAGGTTGGCCTTAGGGTTACCAACTTGAAGGCACACAACAACAACAACAACAACAACAAGGCTACTTCTAAGCAGAGGCTGCTATTCAAGCCATATGTAAGTTCAGATTGTTCAGTTGCAACATGTGTGCATTTTGTGTGCTCAAACAAGGAATTGCCGGCCAATCTATATGCACTAGGAATCCACATGCAGCAAACTGCAAAACCTACACATGGCATGCATGCTAATTTCCTACAAGCAAGGGCTTTCTTTTCAGTAATTTATAGCTCATAAAGAACCCTGAATCCTCTCAATTCAACCTGAAGTGTAACTATAGCAAGCCAACAAAAAAATTGCTCAGTGTTCAAATATTCATACCAGACTACAATTGTGTCACTATTCAAACTAAACAGAATCAGCTAATGAAACAGAAAAGCAGACATTAACTGTCTATAACTAGCAGCAACAATGGCATTTGAAATAACTTTAAATATGAAAAAAAAAATAATTTGAGATGTGATTAATCTCTACCCCCAACCATTTTTCTATCTTTAGCTCCCAGTCAATTCTGTGTCCTAACACCCACTGGAACTCATTACAACACATAAATATGTTTGAAGGGCAGGACTCATTTCTACCACTGATCTTAATGTGGAGGATGAGAACCCAAAACTGGGTTGTGCCCTAATGGTGCTAGTCACTCCAGAACCACTCTTGTTTTAGTAATTTGTTTTGCTCTAAGAAAGAGACAGACAAATAGAAAACAGAGTGTGCAAGGGGGGGGGGGGGCAGCTGAAGATTATTGATCTATATATTGTCTCTGTCCTAGTGATGCAAAATACATGATTTTAAATCTTTGTTCTAGTGGGTTCATGTTCTTTTTGCCTTGTGAGTAGAATCTGCCACTGGAACACAAACGTGAAGCTTGTTTATGGATGCCAAACCAGTTACAAGCCACTACCAATTTGTCAATCTGCCACCACTGAAGATGTGAGACAAATATAAAGCTAGTAAGGATGTTTGCATTTCCAAGAGAAAGTAGGATAACAGCTACTATTATCACACACATAAACAGTCCCTCCATTTTACTACTAGATTCAAGATAAATAATTGGAAGGTGAAACAGGTGTTTTGGAATACAGTCAGTCCTCCATATCCATGGATTTTTTATCAATGGATTTGAGTATCCATGGATTGAAAATATTCCAAAAAATATATAAATTCCAAAAAGCAAACCTTGATTTTGCCATTTTATATAAGGGACACCATTTTAAATGTAATTGTATTTAATGGGAGTTGCGCATCCACAGATTTTAGTATTCACATGGGGTCCTGGAGCCAAACCGCAATGGATACCAAGGACCCACTTTATTTCCTAATATATGGAAAATGGGGAGGAGTGATCTGCAGCAGAAAACAGTTGCCAGGATAAGCACCAAGCATCCCTTCCACTACTATCCAGGATAGAAAAGGCCCCTTTCTAAATAGGTTTTGCTTTTAATTAAAATAAACCAACAACTCAGCAGTCACTGTCTTGTTTATACCTACCAGTAGTTTGCCCTTTATACCTAGTTTGCTCTTATATATACTGACCAATTAGCAAATTATTTATTTGTTACTGATATTTATATAAATATAAATACATTTCTTCCAAGGTAACTTGGCTGACATCTAAAAATGTCCTAAATGAACTGATAAAATCTGAAACAACCCTGCAAGTCATGGAAATCTACAGCTCCAGTAGAACAAACAAATCTGAACATTTTCCTTAAAACGAAGCTCTCTTTAATACCAGGAAGGAAGAAGCAAACTAAGCCCCTCACAAGGGGTTTTAAGGGGTCGCAGGAGTAAAGCCTCTTTGAGCTGTTGCTGCTCACAACATTTCAGAACCGAGGAGATTCACTTTTCCTGTGAATCTTATGTCATGAGAGATATGCTCATATTTAGAAGTCAGGCCCTACAGAAAGGCCCAGAAACCCACTACAGTAATATGCTCCCTGACTTCAGTCAATCTACCTGCCCCAATCTGAACTAGTGACATTTCTAGGTGCTTTTCAAAATGCATCCAAAGTGAGCACACTCCTGAATAATCTAGCAGTTATCAGGTACAGATAGGTTTCCACTTCCCAGAAAACAGTACAACTGACTACCAGCTGAAGCTGGGTAAAAATGAATCCCTGGTCTTTTTGAGAACATGATAATCAGTGACGCCACACTTCCAATTTGCACATTACTGTAACTGTCCAGACAGACCAATAACTTACTCCAAAGTTAACATGGGTACGCACCATCGACAACTCTTATTTAGATTTAAGTTCATTCGCCCACACATTCCATCTTTGTCCAGTCCATCAGTAACACCAAGAAGAAATACCTCACTAGTATTTGAGGAAAGGACAGAAACTGGTGTCATAACACACCAACTACAGTAGACTCTACATAAACAACTTCCTCTAGAAGTATTATGTAGCTGTTAAATGATAGGGGATTCAAAATAGGACTACTTTCCAATACCACCCTCTGATTATGCCAGACAAGTGGAAGCAAAACCACGAAAAACACAATTTCTAGTGCTTGAAAACCCGGAGTTTTAAAATAATGAATTTAGAGTAACTTCTGAATATCTGAAGCGCCATGTTTCTTAGTGTTTTATGACCATGATAACATTTTTTTAGAAAAATCAAATTTGCAAACTTCAGTCAAGCACATAGGCTCTTTCAACAATTTCAAAGACACTTGTGCTGCTTATTCTTCAGAAGATCTGTCACTTATATTTATCCAGTAAAATGTTTACATCAAAAGACAGCATCTGTCCAGCAAGTTATGCTTGTTCTGGTCTTGCTTCACAGTTCAGATTACAGGGAGGTCAAGGAGACTGGCAGGATAACAAAGGCAACAAGGTACAATAGAGCAACAAAACAAAACCCCATGAGCAACCTATTATTTCCTTGAACAATTGTTTTGAGTCTATATCTCCAGAGGGGTGAAGTAAAAAAATATATGGCTGAATAGAGCTTTGAAATGGCCAACAAAATCCACTAGAATCCTTGTTTCTGGTGTACTTCTCATTAAAATAACATTTCTCTACTGGGATATTCCTCTGTGTCTTTAACAAAACAGAAATTCAAAGATAGCAAGATGAAGGCTCAAAAATTATTTTATTGTTCAGCTCTTAACACGAAGACACATCCCATGCAGTATTTTGGTTAAACACCCATTTTTTAAAAATAATGTTCATTGAGATTATAAAATATAAAACTAAAGACATTCTAAAACATTAACAGATCCAAAAGAGAAAGGGCGGGGAAGCATACAAAACTTACAATCATATATCCCTACAAACCATTCAGCCCCCACCCCTACTAAAAAATAAAATGAAAGACTTCTCACTTCTCTCCAGATGTGTTACCAGTACTCATCCTAAAATCCCCTCTAAAATTAATACCAATAACCAACAATGAATTTCTATAATATTATCTTCATTAAGCTATATTTCTTTCTGTTATATAATAACCTGGAAAAAAATTGAGATACCAATTGTATCTCAAAACCTAAAGTAATAACTTCTTGTTCTTGTTGTTTTATATAGTCTATAAAAGGTTCCTATACGGTATATGTTAAAAGATTTCCTGTGTATTCCTTCTAATTAAATTAGTTAATGTATCCATTTCTGCTATTTCCAACAATTTCTCTGTCCACTCCACAGAATCTGATAATCTATTCTTTTTCCAGTATCAAGCGAATACTACTCCATTGGTGACCCATTTTTAAATGCTTGTCGTCACTGAGACTTGTCTTGCCTATCTCACTTTTTGAGCCAACAACCTCCACTGCAAAGCCCACAAGGTCCAAAACCCACTGCAGAAATCATCCAGTTTGAGGCCGCTTTAACTGCCCTGGCTCAGTGCTAGGGAATCCTGGGAAGTGTAGTTTATTGTGGCACCAGAGCTCTCTGACAAAGGCGGCTAAATGTCTCACAAAACTACAGCTTCCAGAATTCCCTAGCACTGAGCCAGTGCAGTTAAAGCAGTCTCAAACTGGTTATTTCTGCAGTGTGTTTTGGACCCAAGGCAGAATGAAGAGACCAGAGTAAACCTTTGAATTCCCTTTATATCTTCTGGATTAAAATAAACTGATCAGAAATGTTTTAGTGACTAATTCTACGTGGTTTGTTAAAAGTTTGCTTCTCAGAAATCAAATCAATAAACCTTCTCAGGCTGGAGCAGCTGGAACAGCAAGCTGAGAAGAAATGCTGAAATCACTAACATCATTTTAGCAAGACAGCTTGAAAGTATTTTCCCTTTTTATTTTTACTGTAACCCTTTTTTTAAACTGATGTCAAGCCATTGCAGATATAAAAAGAGTGGAGGGAAAGAAAGGGGATGTGGGCTAACCTGATACCCAATTTGCCAAGGAAAGATTTGTGTGGGATTTTCAAATAATGTGGAGCCTCCAAGTTAAATCCACAAGAGTGATTTTAGGCCTCACGCTTTTTCACTGCCCACACATTCCTGTGTTGTCATTTGAGGAGCACTGAATGCCTGAAAGGAAGGAAAACAGACTCTCTTCCAATTTCTAAAGCTTTCCAGCCCAATTGCCTGGAGGCAACTACTGTTTGCCTCAGGCCAATGGAAGAGTAGTTATTTACAAGCCTGTAGAAGAACCTCATAAATAAGTACCCAAGCTTTTCTATGTTTGGATAAGGTTAGGACAAAGAAGTACAGCAATATTTTTCTTCTGGTTATACAGTTCTCATATTAAACCTGATTTTATGTATCTGGCCATCACAGATATTCAGACTGCTGTTCTTGTCCTGAACAGAGGACAATAGCCTCTTGCTGCAGAACAGTTTACTCATACAAACAATGAACAAATTTAAGTCTACAACAAGTATGCTATAACTAACACAAAGCCTCCTTATCCCTAGCATACTTAGCCCTCTCATTCAGAGATGAGATCTTATCTTACGGACCAGATTTTTAAGATCTGTTGCACCCTAAAAAGGAACAATCCACAATAAGTGGGCCCTTGATATCCACTGATGTTTGGCTTCAGGACTCCATCGAGGGTACCAAAATCCATGGATCCTCAAGTCCCATTATATATAATGACATAGTAAAATTGTGCCACTTCTACAAAATGGCAAAATCAAGCTTTGCTTAAACATTTTCAAGCCATGAATGGGAACTGAATGGATGCCAAATCTGTGGATACGGAAGGCCAACTGTACTAAACATTCAAAAGGTACATATTGATAAGTACTGTATGTAGAGAGATTGTGTAGCACCTTTGAGACTAACTGAAATAAAGAATTTGGCAGCATGACCTTTCAGAGACTTCAGTTGACTTCCTCAGATGCATATATATATCTATGAGGAAGTAGACTGAAGTCTATGAAAGCTTATGCTGCCAACCTCTTCATTTCAGTTAGTCTCAAAGGTGCTACAAGATCTCTCTATATACTGATCTACAGACTAACATGGCTATATCTTCGAATTCTACATATTGATAAGTATTGCTTATTTCCATGAACAGCAAGAAGACTAGGAGAGTGCTGCAGGATTTACTGTAGAAAGAGAACTGATGCTATAAATTTGTAATTATACATGTGGAAGGAAGAACTAGTGAAACAGGGAGCATAACCACTGACACTACATCACTACATGTCCAAAGAGAGACAAATAACCCAAAATGTGCGGCTTTGGCCAACCCACAGCTTTCTCGGTTGCTCCAAAAATGAAAACTGAAACCTATTTTGCTTTCCTAACCACCTCCTACACCTAACCCATTCCAGAAACTAAGAAGCCCATTCAGAAAAAGAAAGGCACTACTAGTCTATGTGATCCCTCCACATTCTCTGGAGTTAGGGGTGAAGGACCCCTGTGAATGTGGTAAATCTGCAAATAAAAAAACACTATTATTTTGACCTGAGAGAATACCTCTCTAGGTATCTCCAGGTCCTCCATTGTAACTCTATGGTCAACATCTACCAGACGCTGATCACAGAATCATGCTGGACGACCAACAAATGCCTAGAGATCTGTTTCTCTAGGAACATCTAGCTTCTCCAGCGCATCTCTATGATCAACTTCCAGCAGAGTTGTGCTGGAGGACCTAGAGATTCCTAGAGAGAATATATTAATCAAAACCACAAATAATCAAATCCGCAAAAGTCAAAGCCGCCAATGAGGAGGGGCAACTGTATTCAGTGAGTGACAACCATTCGGGGGGAAAGGCGCTAATCCAGTGAGGAATTATTAGCCAAACCTCCCTGACTGCAAGCCTTCCGTTTATCAAAGTAGTTACCAACCTGAAGCAACAACAACTGAACAATTTAAAATCAAAACAGCTCTATAAAATAAATAAAAATAGACAAATATTATACATGTGGGTTTTTCGGGCTATGTGTCTATGTTCTAGAAGAGTTTATTCCCGACGTTTCGCCGGCATCTGTGGCTATCATTTTCAGAAAAATATTATTTTATATATTATTTTTAATATATTATGTTTTTAACAAAAATGTGTGGTCTCAGCATCACAGCAATGTCCAGAGCAACTCTCCACACTGTCTAGCATAACACAGCATCATGCACTTAACTGACCTCTGATCAATTGTTCTCAGGAAAATAAGGCATGCCAGTATCTAAACTGTGATCTCAGTAACAGCTCTGAACATAAAGGTTTAGGGCTTGCTTGCCTTTTTTTTCCTGGTGCCCTTTGTACTCCCTAAACATGTCAGCCTGCCTCTGAATAGCAGGTACTAGGGATAAACAAAAGGGAAAGGTGTTGTTGCATTCAAGTCCTGCTCTGAGCTTACCAGAGACTGGCTGGTGTTTGGAAACACAATACAGTACTTGAATAGGTAAAATCTTGCTTGCTCTCATCATCTGGAACACATTTTTCAATCCTAAAAACCAAGGGGTTTCTCGTATCACAGGTAACTATGGTCCAAAAACACACTGCAGAAATAATCCAGTTTGAGACCACTTTAACTGCCTTGGCTCAGTGCTAGGGAATTGTGGAAATTGTAGTTTCTTGTGGCACCAGGGCTCTCTGACAGAGAAGGCTAAATGTGTCACAAAAATACAATTTCCAGAAGTCTCTAGCATTCAGCCAGGGAAGTCAAAGTGGTCTCAAACTGGATTATTTCTGCAGTGTGTTTTGGACCTTAGTACACCTTAGCTCTCCCCTTCCCACTTACCACTGATAAGGCATATTTCAGAGTATTTTGTTGTTGTTGTGTGCCTTCAGGTCATTTCCAATTTATGGCAACCCTAAGGCGAACTCTATTATAGGGTTTTCTTGGCAAGATTTATTCAGAGGTTGCCATTGCCAAGCTGGAATTCGAACCCTGGTCTCCAGTCCAGAGTCAAATTCGGACAATCAAACCACTACGTTACACTGTCACATCTCCATCCTAACCGTGCATATTAAAAATTTACACTTAAAACAGTGTAAACATTTTGTAACTTGGAACCACATTTTGTCCCATTTGGCCCAGTGCAAGATTTCTAAGTGGATCTCACACATGTTTGGAAGCAAGACACTGCAACTGTAAATCTATGCGCCTCACCTAAGGAAATCTGAGGAAAATTGAGGGCATGACCCAAATAAAAGCTAAAAACACTCACAGACATGTAAATTCCTGCTTCCTAGCCATGCTCAAAAGGGAGGACATTGAAGGAAAAATGGAGGATGTTTCCAAATAAAACCTGAAACCATTCATTATATAAATGTAAACTCATGCTCCTTCTTCATGCTCAAAATAGAGGGCATTCCAGAAAAATGTAGGGCACGACCAGATAAAGTCTGAAGACACTCATGTAGAAATGTAAATCCATGCTTTTTAGCCATGCTCCAAATGAAGGACATTACAGAAGGATGTAGGATGTTTCCAAATAATGGCTCAAAACACACATATGTTCTATCAATTCATGCTCCTTAGTCCTGCTCCAAAAGGAGGGCAGCCAATAAAAATGGAGGATAAGATCTCAAAACACTCATAGAAATAGAAAACCAGGCTCCTTTAGCCAAGCTCAAAATGGAGGACACCCATAAGAAAAATGGAGGACATAGCCAAAATAAAAGCTAAGAACACTCCTAGAAATATTCAAGTTCCTTCTTCTGAGTCCTGCTCAAAATGGAGGACCTTTAGGCTGAAATAGAGGACGGCTCCTGGGAAAGATGGAGGACCTCTGGTCATCCTGTTCTTAGCCCTGCTCAAAATGGAGGACCTTTAGGAATCTCTCCTGGACAGAAGGCTAAAAATGGAGGACCCTGTTCTTAGCCCTGCTCAAAATGGAGGACCTTCAGGAATCTCTCCTGGACAGAAGGCTAAAAATGGAGGACCCTGTTCTT
>NC_056523.1:25002700-25018317 GCF_019175285.1 Sceloporus undulatus | reverse complement strand
AGCCCTGCTCAAAATGGAGGACTCTGGAAGAGGAAGAGGAGGCGGCGAGGGAAGGGAAGGGAAGCGCCCCAGGGAGGTCTCACCGTGTGGGAGTGGAGGGTCTGGCTGGCCTCGATGACGGCCGAGAGGGGGGCCGTGTCGTCCAGCAGCACCTTCCCCGCCAGCGGCTTCTCCATGAAGGCCATGGCCGGGGAAGAAGGAAAGCCCCCTCCGGGTCCTGGTCCTGCTCCTCCCGGCCTTTGGCTGCTCCTGAATCAGGAGGAGGCCAGCGCTCAGCAGCAGAAAGAGGAGGAGGAGGCTGTCAACAGAGCGCCAGGCCCGCCCCTTCCCTCCCTCCCTCTTAAAGGCCCAAGAGCCGAGTCCTAGGCCTTCCCTTAGCAGTCCTCTCAGCAACTGCTACTACGCCCTTGGTTCTGTCTGGGCAAGATTTGCCATGGCCTTCCCTGAGGCTGAGAGAGTGTGACTTTGCCCAAGGCCTTACTGTAGCCTTCCTCTGAGGCTGAGAGAGTCTGACTTTGCCCAAGGTCTTACTACTTCCTTCCTCTGAGCCTGAGAGTGTGTGACTGTGCCCAAGGTCTTACTATTGCCATCCTCAAAGGCTGAGAGAGTATGACTTTGTCCAAGGTCTTACTATTGCCTTCCCCCGAGGCTGAGAGAGTGTGACTTTGCCTGAGGTCTTACTATTGCCTTCCTCTGAGGCTGAGAGAGTGTGACTTTTCCTGAGGTCTTACTATTGCCTTCCTCTGAGGCTGAGAGAATGTGACTTTGCCCAAGGTCTTATTACTTCCTTCCTCTGAGGCTGAGAGAGTGTGACTTTGCCCAAGGTCACCCAGTGGGTTTTCATGACTGAGCTGGGAATCAAACCAAGGTCTCCAGTGTTGCAGTCCAACACGCAAAACACTAAACCATGCTGGCCATCACTATATAGGCATACAGACACATAAATAAATAAATAAATAAATAAATAAAAGCTTTATTTTTACCCCGCCTCTCGGTTGGCGACAATCGAGGTGGCTTACAATTACAAATTAAAAAACACACGCCCCACATCCCAGTTATTCCCTCCTTCCCCTAAAACATTGATTAAACACATTAGAGATTAAAAATAATAACATTAAAATAATCGGAGATGGGCAGATTGGCTACAAAGTACTCAGTGGGATGGTGCATTCAGAAAACTATTCAGAAAAGTTTTTTGTTGTTGTTTATGAAAGTATTTTTTGGTGTTATTTGTTTATATTATGTTATATAATTATATTATAATATACAATACTGGGACTCAAGGGAAGCTTACCAAAAGCAGATTATAAATATAAAAATCAGTAGACATATATTTAAAATGTTTTAAAAGGCAATTAAATGATATATGGAAATAACATCATTTTTTTTCAAAAAATCATTCATTATTATTACTGTTAAAATATTTATTTGTAATATCCCACTCCCCCCCCAATAATTGAGACTCAGAACAGCTTACAATTTAAAAGATCAGTACAATTATCCCAATTGTTATTCCCCCCCCAAAAAAAAAATCAAACACATTTAACATTAAAATAATCCGTTAAAATAATCAGAGACTGGTGAACAAGGTTACAGGGTATTCCAAGTGATATTCCAAGATACGTATTCCAATTGCTGCTGCAATTCACATTGACAAAGTCAACTCTAGTGATCACCAATATATGTCAACAGACATGGAAAACAAAACAATGTCCAGCAGTTTGGAAATGATCAATATACATCCCCATCCACAAAAAGGGAAATACAAGAGACTGCAGCAAGTACGTATAGGACCATAGCACTGATCTCCCATGCAAGCAAAATCATGCTCAAAATTCTGCACATAGACTCCAACTATACATGGAGAGAGAGATCTCAGAGGTTCAATCAGGATTCAGGAAAGTAAGAGGCACCAGGGATCACATTGCAAATATGCGATGGCTAATGGAGTGCACCAGGGAATTTCAAAAGAATATCAGAATGTGCTTTATAGACTATAGCAAAGCCTTTGCCTGCATAGATCATGAAAGGCTACGGGAAGCCCTTAAAGACATGGGAGTACCAACACATCTGATAGTCCTGAGGAATCTGTATTCAGGACAAGAGGCTACTGTCAGAACAGAACATGGAGAAACAGAATGGTTCCCAATTGGCAAAGGAGTCACTCTGTCTGTTCAACTTGTATGCAGAACATATTGTAAGAAAAGCACGATTGGACACAGAAGGAGGAGGAGTGAAAATAGGAGGAAGGGATATGAACAATCTAAGATATGCAGATGAAACCATAGTAGTAACAGAAAACCTCCAGACCTGGAACACCTACTAAGGAAGAACAAGGAAGCCTGAGGGCAGGGAACCATCCAATTTAAAAGACTGTATGTACAGCGCTGTGTAAATTTACAGCGCTTTATAAATAAAGGTTAATAATAATAATAATAATAATAATGAAGGCTTAATGTTGAACATAAAAAAAACAAAAATAATGACCACTGAGAACTTTTCACAAGTTCAACCTAGACAACGAAGAAATAGAAATAGTAAAAGAATTCCCATACCTGGTATCAAATATTGATAGGAATGGGGACTGCAGTCAAGAAATCAGAATAAGATTAAGAATGGGGAGGGTTGCTATGAAAGAACTAGAGAAGATCCTACAATGCAAAGATATACAACTGAGCACAAAAGTTAGACTCATACAAGCCATTGTATTCCCTGTTACCATGTATGGATGTGAGAGCTGGACAGGTAAAAGAATTAAAAATGCATTGTAATAAATCTGCATGTAAAAAAGCCAGATTATGCAATCATTAAACTGCATCTGCTGCAATCATTTCCTGAAAGCCCGCTTTCCAGTGGGTGGAAAACAAGCACATACAAGATATATAGATAGCTAGATGATAGATAGACAGACACAAATATACACACAGTTCTGTATTGAAATATATGAATCTGACAGGAAAAGTGATGCATGTGAGGCGAGATTGGTATGGATGAAGTCCAGACAGCTTGGATAAAGCTAAGGAAATTAGTTTGCTGATCGCTAGCACCCCCACCTGCAGCTCTGTGCAATAAATGGGAAACATAAATTGAAACTGACAAAAGTATGTGGTGTGGTGGTTTGAGTGTTGGACTAGGATTCCAGAAGACCAGTGTTCAAATCAACCATGGAAACCAACTGCGTGACCCTGTAGAAACCATAAACTTTCAGATTAAGAGGAAGTTAATGGCAAAAACTACCTCTGGCTATATATTGCCTATAAAGGCCTACATTAGGGTTGCCATAAGTAGGAGTCAACTTGTGTTACCAAAAGGTGGGGGGTGTTGGAGGTCCCCACAGACAATGCCAGCGTCTCCTTGAAATCTGGGGAAATTATAGCTCAAAAGGAGGCCTGTAAGAGATGGGTAACTGCGAGGAGCTTTTCACCTACGTATGCCAGGAATAATCACAGCTCCAGTTTTAAGTAAATAGTTTATTTTATTTAGGAATGTGCAAGACATACAAGAATAGAGGCAACCTTAAGAGTCATACAAGGCTATCAAAAAGAAAGGTGTGGAAGGCTGGATAGAGGGTTGAAGAGGGTGCGAATTATCAATCCTGAAGAGAAGTCCTTTGAAAATGCAGAGTAGATCAAACTGTGTCTGAGGATTACACAGAGAAAGCCCTAGTCTGTAAACACCAGGTCTGTGAACAAAGTGGCTAGAGCACAGAGTGGATAAAGTTGGCTCTCTGAGTGCAAGAATTCTTTATCTACGGATTCAAGCATCCATGGCTTGAAAATATTCAAAATATATATATAAATTTCAAAAAACAAAGTTTGGGTTTGCCATTTTTATATAAGGGACACCATTTTATTATGCCCTTGTATTTAATGGGACTTGAGCATCCACGGACTTTGGTAGCCATGCAGGGTCCAGGAACCAATTCCTAGCGCATACCAAGAACCCCTGTATTTATAGTCCATTTCATACCCTTGAGGGGTGAACTGTGTTAATTCAGTATGATAGAATCCTTGATGTTTTTCTTAGGGAACCGAAAAAAGGGTCCAGAACAGCTTGATGACCTTAAAACCAAAGTGCCAATGCATCGATTAGATCTGAGACAATCCTTTGATGATTAGGCAGGAAAGGGGATGGAGGAACATTGTCAAAAGGTGAAGTAAAAGGTATGGTCACTGATTGTGCTTCAATGGGAATGTCTTTGCTTCCATGTAAGCAGAAATACACAGAGCGGGGGTGGGGGTGGGTGCTAGGATCAGCAAACTCATTTCCTCCGCATGTCCTCCAATCGGAATTACTCTTACACAGGTTTAACGTCTAGTTTCCACAGGTCAACAAGCCCAGCTCTTCATACTAATTATGAAACCATATATCCAGCAAGAGGATTGTAGAGTATGTTACCACTTGAATGTATGTAACAACAAATAGTACTATGTTAGAATCACTATTCGAACTACACAATAAAGTGGACCCTTAGTATCGGCTGTGTTTTTTTCCAGAACCCCCATGAACACCCAAATCCGTGGATGCTCAAATCCCATTAAATACAATGGCATTTAAAATGGTGCCCCTTATATAAAATGGTAAAATCAAGGTTTGCTTTTTGGAATTTATATATTTATTATTATTATATTTTCAAACCATGGATGCTTGAACCTGTGGATAAAGAATCCATGGATATCGAGGGCCAGCTGTTATATAAAGTTATCATAAAGGCATGCATAAATTTTAGCAAGAAAAGGACATGGACAAGACTGATAAAAAGGTGGGGGGGACATACTGTACAAGAAAAGAGAGGTAACTCTAAGGAAAAGGTCCAGGTCTCATCTATCCTGGAGGATTTACTCTGTCAAGGTGTGTGATTATGACAGTAATGTGTGACAGAGATATACAATAAATGTGTTAACATGGGTTTGCCACCATTGTGTGAAAAGAGATACTTTTTTTTAATAAACTTGAAATATATGTCATGCAGAACACCACTTACCTTGTATTCCGTGTTATAAAGTAAATTAGAGGCTTTGGTTCAGAATAACAGCCAAATCTATTATTATCCCCTTTCATGCTGTTTAAATTTCCACACTTTATTGCATGTTGGAATGTTTTTAAAGTGTACTTTACATGACTCCTACTGTTTTGGAAGAGTGTGGGAGGATTCCTTCTTTGATTCACTAACCAGGCTGCCAATGCTTCTTCACCTGAGAGGCAATAGCACGCCACTTCAAAAGATAATCTGACAGACACACTTGCAAATAAAGGAAGCTAGCATTCTGTTACGTATACAGGTACATCATGTTGTGGCTCCCGGCAGATATCCACCCCACACCCAATAAGCGTGCACAATGTTCGGTCTCACATGTCACTTAACTTGTTCTAGACCGGAATAAAGTTGGCCCTCCATATTCACAAATTTTATATGGAGGTTATCCATGGCTTGAAAATATTCCAAAAAATATAAATTCCAAAAAGTTAATTTTTTTATTATGCCATTGTATTTAATAGGACTTGAGCATCCACAGATGTTGGTTTCCACAGGGGGTCCTGGAATCAAATTCTAGCAGATATCAAGGGCTCACCATATTGGCTTCTGTTATTTTTTTAATTCAAATTAAACATTTTATTACACAGTACATATTACAAATTATACAATCCACATTTCATAATATTATTTTCTCCCCTCTCCCTCCTCCAAAAACAGCATTGAGGGAAATACAGTGGGGCATTAAAGTATCTAGTCAGCCACCAGTTGTGCAAGTTCTCCCACTTAAAAAGATGAGAGAGGCCTGTAATTGACATCATAGGTAGACCTCAACTATGAGAGACAAAATGAGAAAACAAATGCACACAATCACATTGTCTTGATTTTTAAAGAATTTATTTGCAAATTATGGTGGAAAATAACTATTTGGTCAATATCAAAAGTTCATCTCAATACTTTGTTATATATCCTTTCTTGGCAATGACAGAGGTCAAACGTTTCCTGTAAGTCTTCACAAGGTTGGCACACACTGTTGCTGGTATGTTGGCCCATTCCTCCATGCAGATCTCCTCTAGAGCAGTGATATTTTGGGGCTGTCACTGGGCAACATGGACTTTCAACTCCCTCCCAAGGTTTTCTATGGGGTTGAGATCTGGAGACTGGCTAGACCACTCCAGGACCTTGAAATGCTTCTTACAAAGCCACTCCTTCGTTGCCTGGGTGGTGTGTTTGGGATCATTGTCATGTTGAAAGACCCAGCCATGTTTCATCTTCAATGCCCTTGCTGATGGAAGGAGGTTTGCACTCAAAATCTCACAATACATGGCCCCATTCATTCTTTCCGGTACATGGATCAGTCGTCCTGGTCCCTTTGCAGAGAAACAGCCCCAAAGCATGATGTTGCCAACCCCATGCTTCACAGTGGCTATGGTATTCTTTGGGTACAACTCAGCATTCTCTCTCCGCCAAACACAACGAGTTGTGTTTCTTACCAAACAGTTCTACTTTGGTTTCATCTGACCATATGACATTCTCCCAATCCTCTTCTGGATCATCCACATGCTCTCTAGCAAACTTCAGACGTTCATGGACATGTTCTGACTTAAGCAGGGGGACACATCTGGCACTGCAGGATCTGAGTCCCTGGCTAGTGTGTTACTGATGGTAGCCTTTTGTTACGTTGGTCCAGCCTCCATAGGTCATTCACTAGGTCCCCCCGTGTGGTTGAGATTGTTTGCTCACCATTCTTGTGATCATTTTGACTCCACGGGGTGAGATCTTGTGTGGAGCCCCAGATCAAGGGCAATTATCAGTGGTCTTGTATGTCTTCCATTTCTAAATATTGCTCTCACAGTTGATTTCTTCACACCAAGCTGCTCACCTATTGCAGATTCAGTCTTTCCAGCCTGGTGCAGGTCTACAATGTTGTTCTGGTGTCCTCGACAGCTCTTGGTCTTCACCATAGTCAAGTTTGAAGGGTGACTGTTTGAGGTTGTGGACAGGTGTCTTTTATACTGGTACAGGTTCAAACAGGTGCCATTAATACAGGTAATGAGTGAAGGACAGAGGAGCCTCTTAAGGAAGACGTTACAGGTCGGTGAGAGCCAAAATCTTGCTGTTGTCGGTGACCAAATACTATTTCCTCCAAATTTGCAAATAATTCTTTAAAAATCAAGACAAGTGATTGTGTGGATTTGTTTTCTCATTTTGTCTCTCAAGCTGAGGTCTACCTATGATGTCAATTACAGGCCTCTCCATCGGTTAAGTGGGAGAACTTGCACAATTGGTGGCTGACTAATACTTTTTACCCCACTGTACATTCCAATCAAGTTAACAATCATTATCGGAGCTATGGAAAATATCATTAATTATATTTTTTGCTTCTTCATACCCATTTACTTCTACTTTCTTAATCACAATTTCCCATTTATCTTTCTTATTTCTTTCACCAATCTATTTTAAGCTTCTTTCCTAAGGAAACAAATAATATGTATTCTTTATATATTTAAACAAATAAGACTTATTCCAAGTTGATTTGTTTTTCCATCCATAAGCAATCACTGCATGAGCAGCTTTAGAAATTGTTTATACATATCTTTGATTACTATTTAATTTTAATTCCCCTAAATTGAGAGTTAGACAATTTTTCTTTGCGTAATTGTATCTCTATCCCCATTAATATATTTATCTGTTTCTTAACCCTCTGTCCAAAATTCTTGAACAAATGGGCATTCCCACCACATATGTATGTAAATTCCCTTAGCCCACATCTATGCCAACATTTTGATGGAAATTTATCATTTAAAATGCAATTGAGGTGGCGTCTAGTACAAAACAAGTTCTATACTAAAACACATACCACAAACCCCAACAAACTATAGACATTTACTTTTATAATGGATATAGGTAAAGCAGGGTGATACAACAGAAACGAGAACAATTAAGTTACAAAATGAGATTAAACACCGATGTGGACATTAAATGCAAAATCTATTAGGAAGGAAGGCATCGTTTTATGTGTAGAGAAAAATAATTTTTTAATATCTGTTTGTAAAAATGTTATGTGATTATGAGTTTGTTGGAGTTTTTTGGTATGTGTTTTGAGTATAGAACTTGATTTGCCCATTTGTCTTGTATATTGTGAACCCAGGTATTGCATTGTATGTATGTATTGTACTGTAAATGCTGGTGTTTTAGTTGTTGTTGTTGTTGTTTTAAAAAGTGATGTTTACTAAAAATGAATAAAATCAAAAGGGATATTTTTGGTTGATGGCAGTGACATTGATTAATCAAGTAGTAACAAGATTACGACAACTCCTAGGGAGTTGGAATAGCCCGGGGTGAGGAATATACCAAGGGTGCTAGCAGAAAGTTGGCTTAAGTGCTTTTGGCTAACAAACCTTTGTCTGTCACACCAAGAGGAATGAACACAACAGCTCTTGTGAAAGCGCAGTACTCCACCCATTAAGTTACGTGGGTCTTTCCACATATCCCCAGGTCGGTGTGAACACCAGGAGACGTTTACTTAAAGGTCTCATGGCCTGTCCAGGTTCATGCTTTTGGCTCTCTGTAACTGCTATTATAATACCGGTATGTACCCCAAAATAATGCAGGGTATGCAGGGTGTAGTAACACTATGCAGGCAATGGAACTTTCCACACAGGGGACAGAAGTAGGGTCAGTTCGCATTGGTCGTGCGTATTCGCGTTATATCGCATTGGTGTTTCACACCTGGTGAGCTCAGAATACGTATGACCAATGCGATATAACGTGAATACGCTTTGGCCAATGCGTTTTCACGGCTGGGTCGAACTGAAGGCAGCCGGCTCCACCGTTTTGCGAGTCGGCAAAATGTGGATTCACGGGATCCGTATTGATGGCTAGTGTGAAACCTCTGCTGCTTTGGCTGGTGTGTACATCCAATCCGCTGGTTCTCCTGAAGACAACAGGTTACAAATTTCCCATGATGCTGCGCTGGAAATTTCCCCCATCTCCTTCCGTTGGCCCTTTCCCCTCAGGACAACCGCCGGGGCTGGGGAGTGATTTTTCCACGGACCGACGAGACAAAGCAGAAACCTTGTGTCGGGGGGGGGGGATGTATATGTATATGTGTGTATATATGTATATGTATGTGTGTATACACACACACACACATCTGTGTGCCCTGTGTGTGTAAGCATATACATGCAGCATTACCTTTCGGCTGCTCCACAGTTGTGTGTGTGTATATAATATGTGTGTGTGTGTGTATGTATAGTAGTATTATATATAATATATAATATACACACACACACACACACACAAAGATGGTGTTGTAAGCATATACATGCAGCATTACACTTTCGGCTGCTCCACAGTTTGTGTGTGTGTGTGTGTGTGTGTGTATACATATACAGTGGTGCCTCGGGTTACGAAAATATCGTTCCGCGGCCGCTTTCGTAACCCGAAAAGCCTTCATAAGCCGAAAACCCATAGGCGCTAATGGGGAAAAAAGCCGCGGCTCTGCCGCGGCCCATTTAAAATAGCGCCGGAGTTTTTTCGTAACCCGAAAAAACTTTCGTAACCCGAAACAATAAATCCCTAGTGGATTTTTTCGTATCTGAAAATCGTAACCTGGGTATTCGTATCCCGAGGTACCATGTAATGATATGTGAGTATATATGTATAGAGTAACACACACACACAAGATGTGTGGCGTAAGCAATACATGCAGCATTACCCTTTCGGCTGCTCCACAGTTTGTGTTGTGTGTATATATATATATATATTATTGTATGTATATACACACAACACACCAGACAGCTGTGTGTTTACACATATAAATACGGCTTCACACTTTGGCAGTACCACTATGTGTGTGTGTGTGTGTATGTGTGTATATAAATAAACACTCATACAGACAAAGTGTTGTGTACACATAAAAAAGGCATCTCACTTTTGGCTTACCACTATGTGTACATATATAAGTATGTTATAATATAAGAGTAGGTATGTATGTGATGTAGTGCATACCACACACACACACACACAGATGGTGATACCCCTTTCGTAAGTGGCTAAAGGCAGCAATTCTCGCGATATTACGTGCTTAACAGTGACCTCATTTCACCCAGAAGTTTAAATGTTGCACCCCGTTCCGAGCCCCCAGAACATGCGCAAGGCTGCCGATGCGCACCGGCCAATACACATTGTATGGGCTGGTGTGGTTATCCAAACTGCACTGCCTCACTTGCCTGAATACGCATTGGCCGATTCGCAAAACCTCAATTCGGAAGGCCGCCCAGGTATGAAGGAACGATGCGATATGATGCGAATACGAATCGGCAAAGCGTATTCAGAGAGCGCGAGTGTGAATGAACAAGCAATATGACGCGAATAAGCATCAACCAATGCGAACTGACCCTACTTCTGTGCCCTGTGTGGTAAGGTCCAATGTCAGAAGTAAGCTTTTATTGTGCCCTTGCTCCTTTAGTAGGTGTGTTTAGAATTGTGTCCATTAGTTACCATAGGCAAGATAAATTTTTATTTTTTTAGGCTTCAAATTCAGCCCATTTTTCAAAAACGTATTTATTTTAGTCCCACAAAGGAACAGCTTGGTATGAAGGGACAGCAAATCCTAAAGCAGACAACAGCAATATTGTCAGAGGAGATAGTATCAATTGGATGGATTTATCCTACTCATATCCATTAAAAGAGAACTTTCTATACATCTCAGGCTAGGGAATCCTAGCATGTAACCTTTGGCCAGGCATATGCATGCCAATTTCTTGGCTACAAACATCAATTGCTGTTAACTGGATAAAATGGTTTTCTAGTCTAAGTTCTAAGCAATTTATTACCAAAGCAATTAAACATAGTTCTTCCTGATTTTCATCCCTTCTAGTTAATGGACTCAATCAACCATAAGTGCCCAAAAATACTCAGAGAAAACTGATTACACTACTTCAGAAAAAAATATTCAGAGTACATTAGATTTTCTTTCTAGAAATAACAAACATGGGCATTCAAAGTATGAACAGGCATGACTGCTGTTGCCTGTCATTCCTCATTAGTCCAGCTCTTATGGGGCCAGAGATTGGGAGATATGCAAGTCTGATCTCATATCAGATGGATTTGGCTTTAGGAAAAGAGAAAAGGCAGCTAGATTTTTTCTCATGCTAATTTGAACCAGGGCCACAGAAGAAATGGGTAGGATACAGGATATGGAGAATTTAGGATCCAACAAATCTTGACCCTAATGAAATTGTTAGGAATAAAGGACATTTTGAATAGGTGTATTAAGTCTTCAGCCCAGAGTTCGGTACACCAGCTAAATGTGAAGTTGGAACTGTGCAATCTCTGAGGTGGAATTGAATCTCCCAGCATTCCTCACCAGTGGCTAGGCTGGTTTGGGCTGATGAAGTTACAGCCCAGCAACACGACTCTCCCTGATTCAAAGCAACCACTGAAGAAGGTACCTGCTCAAGGAACACTTTATTTGGCTATTTATTGCTTGTTTTCTAACCATTTTCCTACTTAAGTTGAATGAATGGGCCTATGAAATCTATTATAAGCTCTCTGCTTAAGAGTTGGTGGTGGTGTCAAAATGAGACTAACAAAGGGAAGAGGAACTCCGTAACATAAATTGAGTGACCTTGTGTCTCACGACTCCTCTTCCTCATAACTAGCATTTATCTGGGGGCACCAAAACACATTAGCCTTTATCAGATGAGTGTGGAACTGGGGGTCTTCTGCACTGGTGGTTCGAATTCACGTTGTTTTCGCACAAACCATCATACCAGCATCGAATGGCCAATCCGCACTCACGTGAATGCGCGAGCTGCCGAACGAATGGTGTACTGGCTCCTCTTTTTGGAGCGTATGGCCAGTGCGCTGATAAGGGGATGGCGATATCCTGGATTGGGCTCTGTTCGATCCAGTGGCGAATGGGTCTGGTGTGACTACCCAGTCCTGAATTCCATCGCAAGACCCCCAGATTCCAATTTTACTTCCGGGGGGTCTTTCCTCTTGCCGTTCCAGGAAGCGGGGGGGGGGGGGCTCCAGCGGCCCCCTCCTCCTCCTCCCGGCTTGAGAGGCATCCCTGGCTGCATCCCAGGCAGGGAAGAGGCGCGCGGGGTCCTGGGAATCGTGGTTCCAGCGGCCTCCTCCTCCCTCCTCCGGCTTGAGAGGCATCCCTGGCTGCATCCCAGGCAGGGAAGAGGCGCGGGGGGGGGGGGGGCAACGGGAATCGCGGTTCCAGCAGCCTCCCCTCCCCTTCCGGCTTGGGAGCCAGCCTAGGCTGCCTCTCAAGCCGGGAGGAGGAGGAGGAGGCTTTGGAATGCGGCGGCGATCACCGCGATTCTAGCGGCCCCGCGCCTCTTCCCGCCTGGGGATGCAGCCCAGCTGGATCCCAAGCCGGGAAGAGGAGGAAGAACTCTTAATCAAAGCATCCCCATTTACTTAGATGGCCATCCAGCCTCTTTGACAGCCGCGGGACTGCTCCTCCCCCCCCAGAATACAAACACACACACACACACACCACACACACACACACGTAGAACCGGGCATTGCTAATTTGTTGCAGGGAAGGTCATGGTAACATTAAAACCAAGCAGGAATGAGGAGGAATCAGTAATGGGCACGTTGTATCGCGATTGTAATGTGCATGAGCTGGCTCTCCAGCTGTTTACGGGCTGTCATAGACGGGACCTCCCCTTTCACCCCGGGAAGCGTTTAAGGTCGCAACCCATCAGGGCACCACTGAGCATGTGCGAGGCGGCCGATACGAATCGGCCAATCCTCATGTTGAGCACCGGTGTGACAAACATTCTGCACTGAATGCACTTCGCGCGAATGCAGATTGGCCAATTGAATCTGCCAATGCGGAAGGACTCCCAGGTATGATGGTATTGTGCGAAATAACGCGAATCGAATCGCCCAGTGCAGAAGACCCCAGTTCCACACTCATCTGATAAGGGCAATTGACACCATCTTTTCCCAAATTGGTGCCTTTGAGACATGCTGGACTATAGCCCCCATTATCTCTAACTAGCACAGCAACAGGGTACTTAGTAGCATTTAAGACTGACCTTCCTCTTCTAGTGGGCAGTCCTTCATTTTTACTTCAAGTTTTATTAATTTTTATTGCTGTCTCTTTCACATTTTGCTGTTTTAACATTCTAATACTTTTGAGCCAATTTACTTGTTTGTATTGTGAAAAACATTTTTATTTTATTGTGTTTATAAATGTAAATCTCCAAGAAGAAATAGCCAGTTTGCTGGTATATCAATATAAAATAAATAAATAATGATGGGATTATAATCCAACATACTGGAAATTGGGGAAGCCTGCTGTACAGGCTTGGTCTGAGCGCATACTCCTATGCAAAACAACAAGAGTTCAAAGGCAACCAAAAAATACTCCATAAAGGCAGGAGTTTATACACAGACCTAAAGGGAAAGGGAAATGACTGAATGTGGGGTAGAGAAAAATTTCATCAAGTAAGTATGTTTCTATTGGAGAATGTCCCAAACATGTGCAGTACAGGAAAAAAACCAAGCATGTCTTAGCATGTCACAGTGCAGATCTTCCTGTACAGGGTGATGTGAAAGCATAAATGGTTAAGGAAGAAGAGCAACTTTAAGTACACATAGAGAACAAATCTATCTGTGGCAGTTCTCATTAGTAGATGCTAGCAATTAATGTCTGGGGTTAATCTCATCAACCTGTCTTCCTGTGAATCTCCACAAGACATTTGCTGAGCCACTGTTTACTAATTGAAGAACTACTGCAACACTGGTCTAAACCAGATAATTGCTCTGCATTTTCTTCATCAGTTGATCTGGCCAGTAGATAAGCTCAAATTTTAAAACTTCAAAGTTCACTACTTTTTAATATTTCTATCTGGACAACAGATAGAGGCCTTCTGGGGCTTCCCACAGTCTTCATAAGAGGTATTTTTCAATACAGTTTTATAGACGGGAGGGCATTGTCAAAATGAAATACAAAGCTCCCAAGTTTCCACAAATTAGTTGATTGGGATTTCAGAAATTTTGCAAGATGGGTTAAGACCACACAAAATGTTTAAAAGACAGGTTAAAGAAGACAGGATACATTTTTTTCATGCTTGTATAATTATACTGTTGGCAATATGCTTCATCCTTCTAAGTAATCAGATATATTACCCACTCCTCAGACTTCTGCTCCAGAATATGATGCACCATGGAGTTAGATCTGGGACTTCTGGTCCTCTGGCACCATGACTTTAACAGTACCTCCCATAACAGTCTTGCCCATTTCTACAACGGTACATGACACTGAAATATAAGCAAGACTTCTCTTCAGTTTCTTAACTTCTGCTGAGGCCAAAACCTCCTCTCCAGCAAAAAGGGGTGGAAATTTAATTCCTGAGAAAGAAAAAAACATCCAGCCAGGCATTTTTGTACCTAGAATGGCAGAGATAAGTCCATTGATTAAAACCCCATGTACATGGTTCTGCCAAATCTGTCTTCCTTGCATATTCCCATCTAGGTGTAATGGGTTTGTGTCCCCTGTTAAGTCAGAAAAGGTGACAATTCCTCTGTGTAAAAGTCTTAGTCAGCTCAGTCTTGTCTCAAACTTGCTGCATACAGGCTTAATGTAGGGTTGAGTGAAGAATGCAGTGATGGCTTCTGATTTTGTGAGAAACAATCCTTGGAGACTCGGAGACAAAATCTGCATCTGGGCAATGGTACAACATTTTGGACAGTTTCTTTTTCATTCAGTTGCCCTTTTCTGTGGATTTAATCTAGCACCAGCTCTCTGCTGTTCCCAGCTTAATGCAAGAAGAAATGGAGAGGTCTAGGGAGAAAGGAAAATGCAAATATATGTAAATCAGAAGCAGGAAGGTACTAGTAGCCAAATCAATTCCTTTAGCACGCAGTTCCCAAACTTGTGGTCCCTCCTGATAGTGAGACTTCAAGCTCCCAGAATTCCTAAAGGTCAGCTAAAGTGGCTAGGGCTGCCTAGGAGTTGGTCCAATGCTTGTAGGACCAAAGTTTGGGAACTACTGGCTTAGCAGAAAGCAACATTGAGCAACTCATGCTCAAATATGAAAGTTGATTCATTATGATTAAAGGGCAGGAAATGAGAGACATCAGTGAGGCTGACATATCACACACTATTCAACATTGTGTTCTAGTGTTCTGCATGTCACAGTAAAGCAGGAATCCATGGAAACCCTGGGCTTAATAGGGACGAGCATTGTACTGGAGCCGGCTTGCTCCCTGCTTTCAACAGTATTTAAACAAACCATTATGAAACAGGTGTGGGTCCCAACCCTTCCCCTTTTCTCTGAGAGACTGCAGTTCATTGAGGTTTCTTAGCTAACCTGGTTTTATCTGGAGTTACCCCAGCAATGTTTGGTTACCTGGGCTTCCAATTTGTGTGAACAACAGTATTATCCAGATAGGTAGATTAACATCAACACTTCCCTAAGGATTCCTTAAGCATTGGAATTTGGGATATTTAACAATGTCTGGTAATCTTTTAGGCTATGTATTTACTTTTCAATTACAGACATCCACTCCTCTTGGGAGTACTACTATTTATTGCAGACATCACTAGGCTCATAACTTACACAGACAATTTGAGACTGGCTTTTATTTACAAAGAAGCCTGCCA
>NC_056523.1:24995458-25002675 GCF_019175285.1 Sceloporus undulatus | reverse complement strand
GGAGAATTTAGGATCCTAACATAATCTTGACCCTAATGAAATTGTTAGGAATAAAGGACATTTTGAATATGTGTATTAAGTCTTCAGCCCAGAGTTCTGTACTACCAGCTAAATGTGAAGTTGGAACTGTGCAATCCTTCTGAGGTGGAATTGAATCTCCCAGCATTCCTCACCAGTGGCTAGGCTGGTTTGGTCTGATGAAGTTGCAGCCCAGCAACACGACTCCTCCCTGATTCAAAGCAACCACTGAAGAAGGTACCTGCTCAAGGAACACTTTATTTGGCTATTTTTATTTGCTTGTTTTCTAACCATTTTCCTACTTAAGTTGAATGAATGGGCCTATCAAATCTATTATAAGCTCTCTTGCTTAAGAGTTGTTGTTGGTGTCACAATGAGACTAACAAAGGGAAGAGGAACTCCGTAATCATAAATTGAGTGACCTTGTGTCTCACGACTCCTCTTCCTCATAACTAGCATTTATCTGGGGGCATCCAAAAGGCCCTCAACTTATTAAACACATTGACACCATCTTTTCCCAAATTGGTGCCTTTGAGACATGTTGGACTATAGCCCCCATTATCTCTAACTAGCACAGCAACAGGGTATCTTTAGTAGCATTTAGATACTGACCTTCCTCTTCTAGTGGGCAGTCCTTCATTTTTACTTCAAGTTTTATTAATTTTTATTGCTGTCTCTTTCACATTTTGCTGTTTTAACATTCTAATACTTTTGAGCCAATTTACTTGTTTGTATTGTGAAAAATACATTTTTATTTATTGTGTTTATAAACGTAAATCTCCAAGAAGAAATAGCCAGTTTGCTGGTATATCAATATTTAAAATAAATAAATAATGATGGGATTATAATCCAACATATCTGGAAATTGGGGAAGCCTGCTGTACAGGCTTGGTCTGAGCGCTATACTCCTATGCAAAACAACAAGGAGCTCAAAGGCAACCAAAAAATACTCCATAAAGGCAGGGGTTTATACACAGACCCTTAAAGGGAAAGGGAAATGACTGAATGTGGGGTAGAGAAAAAATTATTCATCAAGTAATTATATGTTTCTATTGGAGAATGTCCCAAACAATGTGCAGATACAGGAAAAAAACCAAGCATGTCTTAGCATGTCACAGTGCAGATCTTCCTGTACAGGGTGATGTGAAAGCATAAACGGTTTAAGGAAGAAGAACGACTTTAATGTACACATAGAGAACAAATCTATCTGTGGCAGTTCTCATTAGTAGATGCTAGCAATTAATGTCTGGGGTTAATCTCATCAACCTGTCTTTCCTGTGAATCTCCACAAGACATTTGCTGAGCCACTGTTTACTGATTGAAGAACTACTGCAAATCACTGGTCTAAACCAAGATAATTGCTCTGCATTTTCTTCATCAGTTGATCTGGCCAGTAGATAAGCTCAAATTTTAAAACTTCAAAGTTCACATACTTTTTAATATTTCTATCTGGACAACAGATAGAGGCCTTCTGGGGCTTCCCACAGTTCTTCATAAGAGGTATTTTCAATACAGTTTTATAGACGGGAGGGCATTGTCAAAATGAAATACAAAGCATTCCAAGTTTCCAGCAAATTTAGTTGATTTGGGATTTCAGAAATTTTGCAAGATGGGTTAAGACCACACAAAATGTTTACAAGACATGGTTAAAGAAGACAGGATACATTTTTCATGTCTTGTATAATTATACTGTTGGCAATATGCTTCATCCTTCTAAGTAATCAGATATATACCCACTCCTCATGACTTCTGCTCCAGAATATGATGCACCATGGAGTTAGATCTGGGACTTCTGGTCCTCTGGCACCATGACTTTAACAGTACCTTCCATAACAGTCTTGCCACTTTCTACAACTGTACATGACACTGAAATATAAGCAAGACTTCTCTTCAGTTTCTTAACTTCTGCTGAGGCCAAAACCTCCTCTCCAGCATATAAAGGGTTTGGAAATTTAATTTCCTGAGAAAGAAAAACACATCCATGCCCAGGCATTTTTGTACCTAGAATGGCAGAGATAAGTCCATTGATTAAAACCCCATGTACAATGGTTCTGCCAAATCTTGTCTTCCTTGCATATTCCTCATCTAGGTGTAATGGGTTTGTGTCCCCTATTAAGTCAGAAAAGGTGACAATATCCTTCTGTGTAAAAGTCTTAGTCAGCTCAGTCTTGTCTCCAACTTGCATGCATACAGGCTTAATGTAGGGTTGAGTGAAGAATGCAGTGATGGCTTCTGATTTTTTGAGAAACAATCCTTGGAGACTCGGAGACAAAAATCTGCATCTGGGCAATGGTATCAACATTTTGGACAGTTCTTTTTCATTCAGTTGCCTTTTCTGTGGATTTAATCTAGCACCAGCTCTCTGCTGTTCCCAGCTAATGCAAGAAGAAATGGAGAGGTCTAGGGAGAAAGGAAAATGCAAATATATTTGTAAATCAGAAGCAGGAAGGTACTAGTAGCCAAATCAATTCCTTTAGCACAACAGTTCCCAAACTTTCGTCCTCCTGATATGTTAGACTTCAAGCTCCCAGAATTCCTAAAAGGTAGCTGAAGTGGCTAGGGCTGCTAGGAGTTGGTCCAAAATGCTTGTAGGACCAAAGTTTGGGAACTACTGCTTTAGCAGAAAGCAACATTTGAGCAACTCATGCTCAAATATGACAGTTGATTCATTATGATTAAAGGGCAGAAATGAGAGACATCAGTGAGGCTGACATATCACACACTATTCAACATTGTGTTCTAGTGTTCTTGCATGTCACAGTAAAGCAGGGATCCATGGAAACCCTGGCTTAATATGGATGAGCATTGTACTGGAGCCTGCTTGCTCCTGCTTTCAACAGTATTTAAACAAACCATTATGAAACAGGTGTGGTTCCCAACCCTTCTCCCTTTTCTCTGAGAGACTGCAGCTTCATTGAGGTTTCTTAGCTAACCTGTATCTATCTGGAGTTACCCCTAGTCAATGTTTGGTTACCTGGGCTTCCAATTTGTGAACAACAGTATTATCCAGATAGGTAGATTAACATCAACACTTCCCTTAAGGATTCCTTAAGCATTGGAATTTTGGGATATTTAACAATGTCTGGTAATCTTTTAGGCTATGTATTTACTTTTCAATTACAGACATCCACTCCTCTTGGGAGTACTACTATTTATTGCAGACATCACTAGGCTCATAACTTACACAGACAATTTAGACTGGCTTTTATTTACAAAGAATCCTGCCTTTTGCACAGTGTAACTCAGTCATCCATCAACTAAGAAATACAATTTCATCACTTGTGGAACTATAAATCTCAAAAAAGATATCTGTGGAAGAAACCACACATTTCCACAGCCATCTCTAAACATTAATCCATATGTCAATACAGATGCATCTGTTATACATTTCTCTAGCAGGCATTTATCCAAGCAGATAATATATATTTTACACTGCCTGTTATCTAGGAAGGAGGCTTACTGTCTCCTACCAGCCTCTTAAGAACAGTATAAGCAGCAGCTGTTAGAAAAGAGCCTTAAGTAGTGGTGGAAGTGATCAAGAGACCAGTTATCAGGGCCAGAGTCAGCATATATAGTATATCTAGCCCCTCCATCTCTACCTATCATGAGTGCATTTCACTGGTCTTTTATTATCACCTATTTAGAAATGAGATTTACTGTTGTACATTAACTGCAAATACAGTTTTGTTTATATTGTATTTGCTGATCCTCATATTCTACCAATGCTGGATGACCGTCACTGGTCTGGCTACCTGCTATCAAACATGACCCAGTATGATTAAAGTTTCTTTCACTAATTAAATACACTTTTCTGTTTCTCTCTCTCTATCTTGGCTAGACTCTCCCACTTTTACTTTATTCCATCTTATATTTATAGTTATGTGGCTGAACGTCTGGAACAGGCTCCGGTATATGCTATTAGCTCTATGAAGACACTCATCACTGAGTATACTTATTTCCTTTCTTTCAATATACAGACTTCTAGGCCCTAAAGTTTGCAAAAAAAAAATATTTTGGATAAATAAAACCCAAAGCCTGTAACAGTGGATCTTTCAGTCTATGCTTTATACACTGTGGTATGAGAACTCAACAGTGATCAGCTCTCTGGCTTATTTTCCTCCCAGTGAGCTAGAGAATAAATGCTTAAATGAACTCTGGATTATCAGAGAAAAGATAAGCCAGCCATGCTAGGTTTGCATGTCACAACAAACCATGGCCCGATGGTCCATCCCATTTTAATTACTTTAAGTGCATCTTCTGGAGCACTTAAAAATGGGCAACAACACTATAATGCATCCTCAACATTTTTCAGGATTATCTTATTCTATCAGAATTCAAGTAAAATTAGTCGATCGTGACAGGTAACTAGTGGTTTACATTCAGAAGGTGGTCCAGGACAAATGTAAGGCAGTGAGGAGAGGGGAGACCATTTTTGTAAGAGGTGACTTCAGAATGACTGAAGTAAAAATGTACTGTTGTTGCTATGTGCCCTCAAGTCTTTTGTGATTTTTGGCAAACCTACCATGGGGGTTTCTTTGCAAGACTAGTTCAGAAGGGGTCTGCCATTGCCTTCCTCTGAGAAAGTGTAACTTGCCTAAGGTCATCCAATGGGTTTCTAAGGTTAAATGGGGATTTGAATCCTGGTCTCTGAGAGTCCTAGTGCAAAACTGAAATCAATACAACATGCTGGCTCTATAACTACATTAGCAAAGTAACATAGAAAGAACCAAACACTTATAGCATGATGAGGTTCTTCCAAAGTTGAGCAATAAGGTTTATTTATGCGTTATTTAATTTCTATCTCATCTGTCTATATTAAGAATCAAAGGAAATGTACATTGAGACATAAAAGTACAGTATATTAAACAGACAAAAGATTTTAAAAAATACAATTCCACATTATTTCATCAAAACACACAAAGGGGGGGGGGGGAACCACACAAAGGTGTTATTTTTCAAATCAATCTCAAACAAAGAGATCTTGACTAAGATGAGCACAGTGTAATAAACATATTTCTACCAGCTGAATGTTCCTGGGCAACAGCCAAGCCTATTAACCAAACAAGGGCATTAACTAAGCTTTGAACTTTGATCAGGAGACAATGAAATGCAACTAACCAAACTGTATGAAACAGAACGTAAACGAATCAGCATAAATGAATGAACCAAATCAATGTCTCTCATGTTATGTCCCAACAATCACTCTAACAAACAACCTAGGCTCCACAGTGATAAAAATGAAAAGCCTAATTGTTTTCCAGGAAGTCTGGAATTTATATGTTTACAGACATTGTGTTTACAGATATTGTGTTATTATATTTACCAAATCATTTATCAAAACATTTATGTGTTTATTATGTTTATCATAAAACAGTGACAGAAACATAATTGGTAGTCTTTGGCAGGAAGCAACATATCAGTGACGCTCACTGGTGGACAGGAGATTAGAAGAAACACTGATTATTTAAAGCTGCTACCTGCATGTCAAAGGGTCACAAATGGATAATCTCTGGTGGGTAAGGTCAGGAGGAGACAGCATGTTACACTTATAGGATGATGTAAGGATTAAGGAAGAACAAATGCTTAGTAATTGTTATGAACTTCCTGCATCACACCTAGAATGGTCCTGTGTCCTACTGATGCTATTTGTACTAGTAGATGAGAACCACAGGTCCAACAATAGATCAGTTGCTCCACCCAGAAAGCCAACTGTAGCTACCTGGAATTGTTAGTGTTAGAGGGCAGAAATGAAACTACTCCAATTGTTTCATTATGAAAAAGCTATAGTACTTATCTCAAAATGTTAAATATTTACTAGGAAAAGCTAGAATATGTTTCTCAAAATGTTAATCCTTCCTAGAAATTCCTCATTTATACGTTATGCTACAGGTTGCTAATTATTTTTGGCCACTCCAGCAAATGTTAAAAATAGATCACCCAAATATAATCTACTATACACAAGTCATAAACAAATACTAAACAAACTGTGAAGTGAGCAGATATCACAAAGACATCTCCCTCTATCTTTAGGCTTCAACCCTATTTTGGGGTTACCACACAGAAATCATTGAGATTTATTTCTGAATAGACATGCATAGGGCTGCACTGCTATATGGTTTTATAATATAGGCTAAATTGACTGAATATTTTCTTAATGCTTACCTGTACTACCCTGAAAGCACAATTTCTGTTCTGATAGGAACCAAGCAATGTCAGAGCACTCCACAGCTTTACTAAGCCACTGTACAAATGATAGAATTAAGTACATTAATGAAAATTACCAGGACACTCCAGTAAAACAAGAAAAAACATGACATGATAAGTAAAAATAAAGATTACTAATCCTGCAGCCTCATTCAGTAAGATCTATAACCTTGCATTGCTAAAACTGTCCGATACACATTTTATGATGATCAATCAGAACAAACTGAGCAAACCTGATTTATTAACGCTGCACAATTAATGCTACCCTAACATGACAAACTCTCTCTTACTGTATAAAACATGCCCTTGCATAGGATTGGAAAAATCCCAGGAAACCTCTGGTTTTCAGAAGTTTGAATACTGCACTGGAACCTGTTTGCTTATTGTTAGCATAGTGAATGCGGACTGCTAAGTACTGAAGCCTGGCTTCTTGGAATTTGAAATATTTTTCCAATCATAAACTTGGAAAGAGCAATAAAACAATTTGTGAAAGAAGAGCTATGGACCCAAAATGATTATTAGATGACACTCATACAGTTGAGTGGAATCAGTACTACATAGATCATCCAGGCTTCTGATATCTTGGATAAACATACAATGACTATATTCATTTCAATTATTAGAGAGTCTTGCTTTATATGACAAAGCTTGCCAAAAATGCATATTCAACATTTCTTACCTATTAGGTACTCTAAGTATTGCAGACAAGTTTTTTTCTTCATAAGTCAATACATCAACAGGCAAAGCTGCTCCAACCTAAAAGAAAATGTGTTACTGTTACTAAAAAGTAAGTTTAATACTCTAACACAAGAATAAAGAAAACCCTCCTGGCAACTTAAGTTGCATTCCCACATTTAAACACCATACCAAGTGTACAGACATCATTACAAGCTTGGTAAGTAGATCAAGCTAAACAAAGTTGCATTCCCACATTTAAACACCATACCAAGTGTACAGACATCATTACAAGCTTGGTAAGTAGATCAAGCTAAACA
>NC_056523.1:24924806-24995448 GCF_019175285.1 Sceloporus undulatus | reverse complement strand
GAGAAGGATTAGATTTCTTTCAAACACATTTCAGTCCAAATTCAAACAAGCAGGATATACAAAGAATGTATGTGGTAAGGGACACCAGAAAGGAAGGAACTACATAAGCCTTAATGAATATTGATTTGAATTTTCCCCACTGCTCTTTCCCTTCCCTTATTACTACTGCAATGTCTCAGCCCTTTAACAGTGGGAGAAACTGTTGCAATATCCTAGTTGAAGTAAAGAGCAGTACATGGTCAGGTTTTCTAAACAGCTGCAGGTTGTCTCAGGTTTAAAGGCCACAGCTAACAGCAAACTGAGTTGCAATTCTACAGACACAATCCTTCCTTTCAGCTGGGACCCAATTAAATCAGGCGCTCTTTCAGTTACCCCACTATCTAATTAATTCCTTGAGCCAATATTTCAAAAGCGTGAATCAAGCAGTTCTCCTGATGCTGTTGAACCGCATCTCCCAGCATAGCTCTCACACTGGCTTTTTCTGGCTACGGTGGGTGGGTCTTGCAGTCCAACAAACACTGGGAGGGCCACACGATTCTCTCTCTTCATATAGTTAATCAGAAATAGGAAAGAATTCACAGCTTTTCATCTCACAATAACAAGCATTCAGCCACAAAAACAGCAACAACATACCTCTCCATGTAAACGTTTCAGAGCGGAGATGATGAGTTGCTTGAACTCGACAGCATTCAGGCTAATGTCAGCTTCTTGGAATTCCCTAAAATTTATTGGGATTCTTGTTAATAATTATCATATATCATAAACATAATACGCTACACAAAAACCTTCAGAGGTGGATGGGGGGGATATGAAAATTTGGAACTTGAACTTACAGATGGATCTTCAGATAATGATATTCAGAAACATTCTTGAGAACTATTCTTTCGTAGGAAGTAGGCTTGAGGCCGTTATTTTCATCACCACATTCAATCATCTTAGCCAAATTCTAAAAATGGAAAACAGAACATATCAAATCCTACACTCAAAATCACAAATGGCAATTATGGTCAAATGTTACTTTTGCTTACAAAAAAGTATGGAATAAAGTGCTGGTATGATGTCTAATAACATCTGTCATTCTCTCAAGTTTATTTATTTATTAAATGTATTTATGTATGTACAGTATGTCCCTTCAAGTCCTCTGTTGATTTAAGGTGACCCCATGAATTCCATAGGGTTTTCTTAGGCAAGGAATACTCAGAAATAGTTTTGCCAGCTCCTTTACCTGAAATATAGCCCACAGCACCATGTATTCATTGATGGTTTACTTTTTAAAATACTCATACCCCACTTTATATCAAAAGATCTCAAGACTGTATGCAAGTAGAATTGATTTAAGCAGTTTAAAACAACTCGAAACATTAAAAATAATTTAAAGAGACTACAAATATATTGAATTTAATAAGTTGCAAGAGTTTAAAAGGTAAAAACAGTTTAGAACCATTTGAATGTATATTTTAGAACAGATCAATTAAGGGCCAATACATATGGTCCTAAAAGGGGGGGGGCTTGATGCTGTCCCTTTGAGCACTGAATCGGGGCCATGGCAACTGTATGATGCAGCCCCAATATGGCGTTTTTCCGGCCCAAAAAGAAGCGGCAAAATGCCACGCCCTCACAACGCCCCTAAACATTGTGTATTGTTTTGGTGTGTTCAGGCTCTAAATCCCACAAACGTTAATAAACAGGATTTTATTTGGTGCTGTAATGAACCCAAAGTTGGCACCAATCATATCTTCAGAAGTCATTTTACAGCTTGGATGCCACAAGCTGTTTCCCACTACTTTAGACAGTGTTTTGACTCTACTGATGAAATACAGAGAATTGCCCCCATACAGACAGGCAGACATATATAGAGGAAGGTGTCACTACAAGTATCAAGGCCCCAAACCATTTGCCTAGTTTATTACCCAAAGGAATTACAGATCTCAGAGCATACACTATTTTCTCCTTGGAAGCACAAGCTTCTGAGCAGGACACCTCAGGCCTGTAAACAAGCTGTCCCTGCCAAGTAAGAATCATTTGGGAAGAACCAACCTTTGGGAACTGGACAGGAAGCAGAGATAATCAGTGCCTCAGGTCATTCACTGGGATCAACTAGAAGCTGATATAAAAGACCACTGGTTGAAACCCTGAAGATGTACTTAAACACTGGGTTAAATAGATAAATAGTCTGAACTGATATAAACCACCTTTTTATGCTACTAAACTTTGCAAACATTTTTGTATTCTTTTGTCCACAAATGACTACCACAGGCATATGTGAGCAAGAAAGGCAATGTGGGCTTGTACATATTGTTGCCCTGATGGCAGTTTAAGAGACTGAGCTACACTCAAATCCCTGGTTTGAACCCTGCCCTTATCATTAATCCCACATCCAGTAGGTATCCTTTGACAAGCTATTCTCTCACCAGCTGAAGCCCATCTTTAATAAGGAACGTAACAGAAACCATTTACTTAAAAGTTCTTGAAAAGATTACAACCCCATAATGAATACAAGGTGCTTTAAATCGGAAATCTTTACACAAACTCTAAAGATCACAACTCTATAATGAATACGAGGTACTTTAAATATCTGATACATCGTAATACTAGGAGAAAATATCAGATATGGAAAGATTATTGAAGACAGTCAAGACAGAAAGTGCAAAGGTATGTGTGTTTACTGCTGAACAGCAAGAAAACAAAAATTATGACCACAGATGATCTACATAATTTTAAAGTATTTTCCATATTTGGGATCAAATCTACAGCGCTATATAAATAAATAAATAAATAAATAAATAAATAAATAATCTGAGCATGGCCGCTCAGGTCTCTCCTTTATAGGGTTGGCATGGCCGATGTTGAATTGAAGACAGTTAACAACAACAACAACAACCTCCGAAATTTACGGTCATAGACCAATAAAAGAAGATACCATTTACAAAATTTAAGAATCACATTAGATTAAAACAGTATAAAATTACAGTATAAAAACATAGAGAGATCTTGTAGTGCCTTTGAGACTAACTGAAAGAAATTGGCAGCATGAGCTTTTGTAGACTTCAGTATTATAATAATAATAATAATAATAATAATAATAATAATAATAATAATAATAATAATAATTTATTTTTATACCGCCCTTCTTATAATCAGGGCGGTGCACAACATATCAACCATCACAATACAAATACAATTAAAATACAATTAAAGCCCTCATAAAAAAATCCATTCTGCCCAGCTTACAACTGCTGTCAGAGGAGGGGGAGGGACTAACTGGAACTTGTGTCCGGGAATGCTGATTGGAACAGGAAGGTCTTTAATTCCTTCCTGAACTGGGCCAGGGAGGTGGCCGAGCGGAACTCTATGGGCAGCGTATTCCAGAGGGTCGGGGCGATGATGGTAAACGACCTCTTCGATGTAGAGGCTAATCTAGCCCCTGGGACCCTCAGTAGTTGCTGCCCAGATGTTCTGAGGGTGCGGGGCGGATTATATGGGGAGAGGCGGTCCTCTAGGTATCCTGGGCCCAAGCCATGTAGGGCTTTATAGGTTATAACCAACACCTTGTATTGCGCCCGGAAGCGAATAGGCAGCCAGTGCAGATCTTTAAGTACAGGTGTAATATGACTAGCCCTGGAAGTACCAGTGACCAGTCTGGCTGCCATATTCTGTACCATTTGTAGCTTCCAGGTATGGTACAAGGGTTGCCCCATGTAGAGCGCATTGCAGAAATCCAATCGAGAGGTTACCAGAGCATGTACTACCGTTTCAAGGTCTCTCTGGGCCAGGTATGGGCGCAGCTGGCAAATAAGCCGAAGCTGATAACAGGTGCTCCTGACCGTCGCATCCACCTGAGATGTAAGGTAGAGCGACGAATCAAGGAGCACCCCCAGACTGCGCACGGAGTCCTTCACAGGGACGCGTGATCCCGTTCAGGACAGGTGGAATCACCGCCATTCCCGGGCCAGGGGAACCTATCACAAGTACCTCCATTTTCTCTGGATTCAGACTGAGTCGGTTTTCCCTCATCCAGGGAAAGAATCTGAGGAAGTAGACCTAAGTCTAGGAAAGCTCATGCTGCCAACTTCCTTCTTTCAGGCGCTACACGATCTCTCTATGTACTGATTCTACAGACTAACACGGCTATATCTCTGAATTCTACCAGTATAAAAACAGTATAAAATACTTAAAACATAAGCTTATGTTGAGAATTAAAAGTTTCAAATAGACATTTGGAAACCATGACCTATGAGGAGAGACCTATGGAGTATGTTTAGCGTGGATAAGAGAAGGTTAAGGGGTGATATGATAGCCCTGCTTAAGTATTTGAAGGGATGCCATACTGAGGATGAAGCAAGCTTGTTTTCTGCTGCTCCAGAGAACAGGACTCAGAACAATGGATGCAAGCTCCAGGAAAAGAGATTCCACCTCAACATTAGGAGGAACTTCCTGAGAGTAAGAGCTGTTCAACAGTGGAAAATGCTGCCTTGGAGTATGGTGGAGTCCTTTCTTGGAGGTCTTTAAACTGGATGGCCATCTGTTGGGGAAGCTCTGATTGTGAGTTCCTGCATGGCAGAATGGGGTTGAACTGGATAGCCCTTGGGATCTCTTCCGACTCTACAATTCTATGATTTAACGTTCAATCTGTTTAATTGATGTTTTAGTGGAGGGAGGGAATGCTAGGGATATGTGGTATGTATGTTCTTGTTTTAATTGTAAGCCACCTTGATTGTCTTCAACAGAGAGGTGGGGTAAAAATAAAGCTATTACTATTATTATTATCATTATTATTTATGATTCTACATATAGCAGTTAGTAAAAATACCTTTCTATGCCATCCGTTCTCTGGCACTAATCGTAGCTCTTCATGTTTTAACTGCCGCTGCTCAGAATTTATCCACTTTATACGTTACAGCAGAATCAGCACCTGCAAGCAAGAGAAGTGTAAGATATTGTCATTATCTCTGAGAAATTGGGAGGATGAGGTCCGAATGTAAATCCCTATTAATCAGACTCTGGAAAAAGCACATGTTCCTCGGTTTCAAGGGCTTGCCTCTCCCTTGTTTCGAAGGATGGCTTTTATTCCCAATCTCAATGGTATCAGGCAGCATTATTGTAATCCTCAAATGTATTCAAACTGGAGAAATAATCCGGTTTAAATGCCATAATAATATAATAATGTAATTTATTTATATTCCGCTTAATCTCAAGGAACCCAAGCGGATTACAACAGTAAAAAAATGGCTCAATGCTGTGGAATTCTGGGAATTGTAGTTTGTTGTGGGTCCTGGAGCGGAGCGGATTATTTCTCTAGTGTGAGTACAAGTATATTCAGGCAGGGACATAAATCCCATTTCCTAATGATATAAAAGGCTGGGTGCTTTGCCCCTCTTTTGGCCAGCAATGGCCTGCCATCCTATTATCATTACTATAACAACAACAACAACAACAACAACCAGCATCATAAAATACCATTAATGTGACTACATCTCCACTGCAGAAATAATCCAGTTTGAGACCTGGTTTGGTGCTAAGGAATCTTGGGATTTGTAGTATATATATATAATATATATATATATATAGTTATTTTTATTAGTATGTTGTGGCACATAAAAACCATAAACTTCACATAGAGATTTGTAGTTTTATTGTGACACCAAAGCTCTCTCTCTCTCTCTTTGGTGAGAGGAAGCTAAAAGTCTCACAAAACTACAAGTCCCAGAATTCTCTAATAGCACTGAGCCAGGGCAGTTAAAGCGGTCTCACACTGGATTGTTTCTGCGGTGTGTTTTGGACCCAAGAAACCCTCCCTCCTCACAAGCCCACAAAAGGTTCCTCTTTTTGGACTACATCTCCCAGAATCCCCTCCCAAGGGCGTTCGTTGCTTAGGATTATGGGAGCTGTAGTCCGAAGGTAAAAAAACAGAAGCCACCCTCTCAAACAGCAATACCCCCAAAAACAAACAGCCTTGCCTCACACTCACTTGAGGCTGCCTCTCTCTTGCGCATGCGCTGAAAGGACGCAGGGCGACTCGAAAGGACAGAATGGCCCACAGGCCTATTAGCGAGGCTCCACCTCTCCCTTCTGTCCAATGGCAGCGCCCGACTCATGAGTGATCAGCGGATCAGTAAAGGAATGCGAGGGACATACGACGAATACGATTGGTCAGAGCCTGTGGGCGCTGTGGTTGGTTAGTCGTTAAGCGGCCTCAGCCAATAGGGTGGCTGGTAGTTCGCTCTCTTTCTGCCTTTTCTCAGGGCGCCATTTTTCCTCTGCCATCTAGTCAGGGTTCCTAGGCGGGTGTCAGAGAACTACAGATCCCAGAATGCCCTATCATTTCAGCCATTATAGAGGTGTCAAACTGTCCTGACTCAGTGCTCTGGGGTTTGTAGTTTTGTGAAGAGATTTAGCCTCCTCTGTCAGAGAGCTACAGATCCCAGAATGCCATATCATTCAACCATTGTCAAACTGCCCTTGACTCAATGCTGTGGGATTCTGGGATTTGTAGTTTTGTGAAGAGATTTAGCCTCCCCTGTCAGAGAGCTACAGATCCCAGACTCCCATGTAATTCAGCCATGGCAGTTACAGAGATGTCAAACCTCCCTGATTTCCCACCAACAGTTAGTTGAACTAGCGTCTTTATATGTTGAGGCACCTAAACCCACAGCCATGAACTCCGGTGGCAGTGATGATCTTCAAGGCGTGTTACAGATGGGTCCATAGAGGCGCCTTGCCCCTCACGCATAACAAGTGCGTCAAAATGGCACCAGCACCGCATACAGATGGGCGCCACCATTTTGATGTCATGGACGCACAGTGTCCAGACGCTGCACGCTGGAAGTGACGCCACGAGTGCGCACCTCGCGCCTTGCGGTGCCACTTCCGGGACCCAGGAAGAAGCACCATTTTGGCACTTCTTTCTTGCTGCGCCTGGGAACCACGCGGTTTGGCTGCTGCGGTTCCCGGACGCAGCAACCGGCAGTGGCGCGAGACCGCCTGTTTTGGGCAGTCTGTAATGCGCCCAAGTGACCAGAGAACTGCTCCATGACTCTTCATTTAACCTATTCTTTTAACCTAAGAGAACACCTTTCCAGAAATCTCCAGGTCCTCCATTGCAATTCTATGGTCAACATCTGCCAGAAGTAGATCACAGAATCATGCTGGAGGACCTGCAAATGCCTAGAGAAGTGATTTCTCTAGGAACTTCTAGTTTCTCCAGCACAACTCTATGGTCAACTTCCATCAGAGTTGCGCCGGAGGACCTAGAGATTCCTAGAGAGAACATATTGATCAAAACTGCAAATAATCAGATTCGCAGAAGTCGAAGCCGCAAATGTGGAGGGCCAACTGTAATCACCACTAACTAGGTTATCCTAAATTAGGCTTGGAAGCAAAACCATTTGGATTGATATTAAAGAGGAAAGGGAAGCAAAATATGTTCTGAAAGATGAAACCACAGGTTTTGTTCTGGAGGAAGAGATAACAGAGAATATAAAAAGAAGAGAGGAATTATCAAGCAGGAAGTGGAGGTTTAACTAACAGATTAATATCAAGATCATTTCATGCATTATTATAGATAGAGCCAGGCATGACACCTAGTGCACAGTTAAGAGCACTGCACACAGTTGTGGCTCTCCCCTGTGAGTTTTAGAAACACTTGGTTCACATTTACTACAGTATTTTGATCAGACTTTCTCAGCCTGGTGAAACTCTTGAAATAATTTCCATGTCTCAAAACCTCTGAACAAAACATAAGCTGAGATCAAAATGTTTTTATAACGATCTCTCCCTAGCAATCTCTTGCAGAACCCAATGGTTCCAGGGACCCTGACTGAGAATCACTGTCTAGACCAAGGATAGGCGATTTGTAACCTTCTCCGCATTACTGGAGTGCAATTCTCATCAGTCCTAGCCAGCAAAACCAATGTGAAGAAAGATGAGATTTGCAACTCATTCAACAATATCTGGAGATCCACCCCAATTTTAGAATTTTAGGTGTATGTCTAGGATTTTCAAATAAATGTCTAAATAATGTTAAATTATCCCTACAGCAGATTGTAAAAAGGAATAAGAAGAATAGAAATCCGAAGGAGCAGATGGGAAGCAGTGAGCATAACAGAGGTGGAAGTTTGAATCAGTTTGGTGAGACAAAAAGGAAAGCCACTGAAGAAAAAGGCACAATTGAGAGATGTGAGCAGAATGACAAGAAAGCCAAAGCATGAAGAAAACATGAGGTGTGAGAGAGAGCATTTGCCGTCTAATTCTAACATTATTGTAATTGTTAGAATAACATTCCAGGAATCAAGGCAGGAAATGATAAGGACTTTTATAATAATTGTAGTAGGACCTTTTAGGAAGACAAGAGGTGTTTTCACAATGCGAAGACAACAAAACCGTTATGATATGGTAAGCAAATCTACTTGTTATGATGGCACCTGGGCAGCAAACAGAATTGATGGATAAAGGTGAAAAATGACCGAAGATGGTTTTATTCATTCTTGGTGAAAATATGGTTTTCAGAGTGCCTGTACATACTTATTGAAATCCACGTAGCACATTTCATAAAGCCATACGTATTCCTTCATCAGGACAAACTGATTAAAAGTTTATATATTCTGGAACTTCATTTAGCAACCCTTTGTGCATGCTCAGCCACTAAAGAGGACACAGCAGGAAAACAGCTAAAAATAATAGCAAGAATAGTAAAAAGTACCAGAATCAGAAGATGGCACTAAATAACTTGCTCAAAGTAATCAGTGACAAACGAATGGAGATGACATTTGCCACGTCCGAAAGTGTAAGGACTGTAGGAAAAAAGGTTGAAAACAGAAACCAGGAGGGGGCACCAGAAGATGGAGGTAAGGCAGACTGCAGGGACTATCACAGACTGTGATGATTTCAGTTAACTATGTGGGAAGGGGATGGATTGGGGGAACAATTCAAGAAGATCAAGTGGCCATTTGTATCCAAAGTGTCATGGCTACTGCTTTGGAATACTGGCTCACACCTGGCCCCAATCTTGCCACCCTCCAGGCAAGGTTTTCAATTACAGTACTGTGCTCTACTTTTGGAAGGGATGCAGTGGCTCAGAGGTTAAGATGCCGAATCTGATGACCGCAAGGTTGACAGGTCTGCAGTTCGAGACTCAAGCACCACATGATGGAGTGAGCTCCCATCACTAGTCCCAGCTTCTGTCAACCTAGCAGTTTGAAAACATGTAAAAGTGCAATTAGATAAACAGGAACCACTTCAATGGGAAGATAACAGCATTCTGTGCAGTCATGCTAGCCACATCATGATGGGGTTGTCTTTGACAGTGCTGGCTCTTCGGTTTAGTAACAAAGATGAGCACCGCCTCTCACAGTCAGACACAACTTGACCTTCATGTCAAAGGGGAAGCCTTTACTTTTGGAAGCTACTTTTTTCCCAATGGGATCAGGCTGCTGGGCTATGGCAGCTGCTTTACTGGTCTGAAAGACACGTTGCAAGAGCTATTCCAGGCTGAAACACACCATTCACATTTCATTGCACTTGCAGACTGCAGAACACAAAAATCAAAGGTAGTGAACCAAATGGGCTGAGTTGCTGTTTCCCATTCAATCCTTTTGTCAGTGGGAAATATCTTCTCCCAACTATCCTCTATGAAGCAACAGTAATCATCTCTACCATCCCACCTAAATGGAAGCAAAACCAATGGGAAATCTGTACAAACACACACTTACCATCCATGAAACAGCTGTAGATAAATGTTCCTAGTGAAATCTTTCTCACCCAGGTAATCCCAAATAGACATGTTACCCTGGCTACAAAGCAACTGAGTGCATATTTTTCACACTGCAGTTGGTTTCTTGTTTTTCTCTGTTTGGGTGGGTGGAGGGTTATTCTTTATTCAGTTGCTCATGCCAGCTTTCCTGTATCACTCTTCAGTCACAAAATGGCACAGGGTTTTTTTGTTGTTGTTCCAATACATTAAAATGTCTGGATTCAATCACAATTTAAAATGCTAGTGATGACATGTAAAGCCTTAAATGCTTTGGGTCCAGGATATTTTGAAGGACCATGCTTTTATTTACTTTTTTATTTAAATATTTGTGTCCTGCCCTACATCAAAATCTTAGAGTGGTTTACAAAAAAGCATTAAAACACATTAGCAGTAGCAATAGCCCTTACATTTCTATACTACTTTATACTGCTGAGCACCCTCTAAGTGGTTTACAATGTGTTAGCCAATTAGACAATGGATCACTAATTAAAGAGACACCCGAAGGCCTTGCCATTCAACAACAGACGGACATACAGATTAACATGTAAGTCACTTTCTCTCAAACAAGGGTCACACAGTGTGTGTGTGCGTGTGTGCACGCACACACACACACACACATATACCCCACTCCCTTCCAGGCCAGCATTCTTTGAAGATGCCAGCCACAGAGGCTGGTGAAACGTCAGGAATACTCTTCCAGAACATGACCACATAGCCTGAAAAACCCACAAAAAAACTATGGATGCTGGCCACAAAAGCCTTTGACTTCACACAATATTTTCAGTTTTCTGCCGTTGCGCCACCCCCCCTCAATATACTCTCTCTTTTTTTATCATATTTATACTTAGGCATTGATACTTCAGTACTGAACATCTGAACACATCACTAGATGCTGTTAACTCTAGCCACAGAGTACACTTATTCTCATACTATCTTCTAGTATAGAGGATTCAGAGCTTTACATTTTGCAAAGTATACACAAAACATAGCATCCAGCTTATAACAGGGATACTAAAGACTTTACTAAAGACAGGCACCAGCATGGTGTAGTGGTTTGAGTGCTGGACCAGGGCTCTGAGGATCAGGATGTGAATCCCAACTCAGCCATGGAAACCTACTGGGTGATTTTGGTCAAGTCATACTCTCTCAGCCTCAGAGGAAGGCAAAATCAAACCCGCTCTGAATAATCTTACCAAGAAAAACCAAAAGGTTGCCATAAGTCAGAAACAACTTGAAGTCATATTCCAAGAACAATATAGGTATTGAATGTCTTTCAGCAACAAAAGACTTTATAAATGTGGTTAAGCAGATCCCAATTCCAAATGATGCTGTCATTACTGTGGATATTAATTCCTTACCTATGAACAATCCAGAAGAGGAAGCCCATGCAATAATCAAGTTTGTCTTAAATCCGTATGGTTTATATTTTATCACCTTACACTTAATTTATTTTGAAGTTAGCAGAATTCAACTTTGGGGAATGATATTTAAGATGTTCCATGCAGTTCTATTTTCAGATCAAAAAGGTCGCCATGGACAGTCTTTTTGCTCCTTCCGTAGCTGTTTATGATACCTTTGGAAGATGAAATTATTTGTAATCCAGCACCTAATCAGTTCTTTCAGGATATAATACTATATAAACAAGTTACTGATTATTATTTTTTTTTACACACCAGAGTGGCTGAGATTTTTTTTCTTGGAGCAATACTACTTATATTACAATTAAGTTCATGTAGCCACTCAACAAACATGCCTTTTCATAACTGGACACAGTTTAGAGAGTTTAGAGCAAAGGGGCTAATCCATCTTTACTTCACCTACACATCATAACTCTATTATTTATGGCATATTTATTTATGTCAGAATTTCCTGTATGGTCAGCGATTAAAAAAAAATTATCACATACCTCTGATTATAACTCTAAGGGAATTATCATTATCCCTATTATTATCAATTCATTATCATACAGATAACTCCTTTCAGCCTCTTTGAAACCTCTGAATATTTCAGTTAAGAGATTTCTGTAAGCATGTGACTAAAAAAAATGTTTACAGTATCATATGAACTTGTGGGATGCTATATGAAAGAAATATGTTAAACTGTAAAAGGATGAATACGCCAGAACACTAAGACTCAGTACAAAAATTTTTAATGGGATCTTTCAGGCCCAATTTTGTTGACAGGAATAGCTGTCATGTGGATTTTCTGCTAATACCAACGAATGAATTATTTTTGCATAGATTTCTACAAATTGAATAAAATGTCTAAATCACACAAATCCATGATAGCTGCTATCTTGTTGTGTAGACTTTTACAAATCTGAAATACTGAGTAGGTTGTTTGAATCTTTTTCAAAGGTCAAGCTTGCTCTCTGTGTTTTTCTTCATCCTAAACATGATAGTTACCATGCATAGAGAAGTGTTTGTTTAAAAAATAGTGGAAATCTGGGTGAAAAGCAAAACTCTGGCCACAATAGTAGGCAGGCGTCAGTCACATCATTGGGCACTTGTCTTCCCTTCACTATAAGCCTCAAAGCACAGTCCTAGATGACAAGGGGGATCCCATGGAAAGGGGCTGAAGTTAATGTTTTCTATCATAGTTTATATCTGGGGTAAAACCACATGCCTTGAAGGTGTGGAGGGTGGCTACATGTATAGGCACACCTAAGCCAGTTAGGGGGAATAACTCTTGGGCCATCAACTTAGTTTCTAGAAGGGTAAACCATCTCTTTTGCACAATGTGTCACTGACTCCTGGCCATCTTTCCAATCAATCTCCCATCTCCTTCACTGTTTCCCCCCAAAAGACCAGACCTTTTAGGTAACATCTTTGCAGAACTCCCTCCCCCCCCTTTGTTTCTAACCTAATTTTTCCCCTAGCCTAGTACAGGGGCTAAATATGGGGTTGTTTTCCACTGAAGCCAATGGAGGTGGAAGAAAGATCAACCTTCGCCTTATCTGGACAGAACCTTCCCCTTACAGGTAAAAAGAAAATAAAGAAAATGATCTTGTAGCTGGATATTATGTATTTAATGTAGTTTTTACTTTAAAACAGAGAGGTCCTCTCCCTCATATGGGGACCTGAGAGAGCTACCATCAGCATACCTGAAATTTTTTCCATGCCATTTTGATGGCTAAAAGACTCATATTGCAGCACTGAAAGGGCAGATAACCAATTCCTCTTAATCAATGGGTAAAGGATATTGCATTAACAAATCTTTTAAATCTGTGATGGGTAGAAGTCAACTTTGTATGGACATTTGTATATCTGGAATACCTTTTATTGATAAATGGATCATTTTATTGGCATGCTTCCATTTTTTTGTTTTTGTTTTGAGGGCCTTGTCTGTTCCCTCTTCTTCTTCTTTTCTTTTCTTAATATGATGTAAGGGGTGGTTAAAAAGAAGCCTGAGCTTTTCTGCTGCCATATGTGTTTCTGTGCTTGTATATTGTGTAGGCTGCTGCCAAATCCTATGGTTTTTTTCATGTGGCAGTTTTTAAGTGAAAGATTATACCTTAAATCCTGGGATATTTAACAGCCATCACCTCACCAGTTGGTTCATTTTTGATTCTTGAAGTTAAAGTCACTTCAAACGCAGACTAGGCAATGGAAGATATTTACATCAGGCTTCACAATTCCCTCTAAGGCACTGAACATACAGGCCAGGATAGCATGGGCTGAATCCATGCTATTCTAGCCCAGGTGCTCACCAGGATTGATCCTCAGGCTGGTGCAGGGATGGGCAGGTGTTTACATGCCCATTCCCACGCTGACTCAGGGACCTACTCCTTGCATGCACTCCTTACGTTTCTGTACCATCACTCTTACTGAGAAGCCCTCCGTCACCACATCTGATGTGGAAATGGGTGGCCTGGCCGCACTCATAAATGGCTCTCACCAATCTTGTGGCAGTGTAGTTGCGGCTGCCAAGTACAGACAAAGAAAGGCAGAGGAGAGCAGATTCCAACCCCACAATAGCCCTTATTGCCTAAATCACACAATTCTGCAATCTCACACACACAAACACAAAAGCTTTGTGGAGCCTCTACAGGTTTCCCTGTGTCTACACTGCCTATACTATGCATGTCAACTTGTGGGTAAGGGGTGCAGAGTGTTGCCCATGTTCTTTGCCAATTCTGTTACCCTAAAAGATGGGGGGACATTTAGGGTCCCTACCAGCAGTGACAATGTATCTTTGAAATTTGGGGAAATGATAGCTCCAAAGGAGTTTTGAGAGAGGAGGGTAACTGCAGGGATCTTCCACCTACCGTATATACTCGACTATTAGTCTACCTCATATATAAGTTGGGGGCAGGTTTTGGGGCCAAAATTATGGATTTTGATACAACCCATGGATAAGCCAAGGGTAAAACTTAGGGGGGGAGAGGTGTAATGAAGAATATAAAGGATGAAGCAAAGGAAAACAATGCCAAAAAAACTTACAAAATTCCAGCAGACATAACTATTTGTACTAATTCTAAAGGCTAGATAGATGAGAGAGTAGAAGGGAGTCAAGTGCTTCTAGGGCAGATCAAACTCTTGCTTTTCACCAGGGGATTGTGTGTGTGTGTGTGTGTGTGTGAGAGAGAGAGAGAGTGTGTGTGTGTGTGTGTGTGTGTATATATATACAGTTAAAGTACAGTACTTACATTAACCCATGGACAAGTCAACTCAGTTTTTTTGGATCAATTTTTTAACTTAAATTTCTAGACTTATATATGAGTATATACCGTATGTATACCAGAACTAACTGTAGAAATTATTCGAGTTTAAGTAAATAAAAGTGTTTTTATTTAGAAATATGCAAGGGTGCACACGAATGTACAAAGACTATAATGGCCTTATGAATCATACAAGGCTATCCGAAAGAAGAATGTGAGTGGCTGGATAGAGAGAAGTCAGGATTTAAAGTGGGTGATAATTACTGATCCTGAAGAGAAGTCAGTGGAAAATGCAGCACTATGACCAGTGTGGTTTGGAGACTGGCTCAGTGTATAAGGGTTACATAAAGGGGTGCAACTGTGTAGTAGGGTAGCTGTGTAATTATGAGGCTAGTATCAGGGCCGATATTTATACCCCATTCCACATCCTTGAGGTGCATGCTGTGCCACCAAAGGAGTTACAAAGGTTTTTTGTGGGTTTTTCGAGGTATGTGGCCATGTTCTAGAAGATTTTCTTCCTGACATTTCGCCAGCATCTGTGGCTGGCATCTTCAGTGTTCACAGTGTTACAAAGGCTTTGGTGGCTTTCCCGGGGAACAGAAAAAAGGTGTCCAGAAAGCAGATGGAATCTGAAGATTTGGAGTGATAATACCTTGATTGGATTTGAGACAATACCTTAATGTTCAGATAGGAAGGAGGTGTGGGAATATCGGCATGAGGTGGGAAGAAGTGGTCTCTGATTGTTTTATAATGCAACTCCTTTGTTTCTCTTGCAAGAGGAAATGCACAGAGTTTGGGGGCTGAGCTCGATGCTAGCTAACCCTATTAGCATTTATCTTAGTTTCTGTCTAAGTTTCCACATGCTTCTCCTGTCACTGTGTCCTCAGTGTGGGTCAGATCATCATCCTGGGGGACCTCAACATCCCCTTTGAGGCCGGTCTTGTTCCAACTGATGCAGCTCGGGAGTTCATGGCTACCATGACTGCCATGGGCCTGTCCCAACTGGTCACAGGGCCCACGCATCCTGCTGGTAATACACTCGATGTTGTCTTCTGCACGGACATGGAGTCTCCGTGGGCAGACATAACCAATATCTCTGCCCTGTCATGGACAGATCATTTCTTGGTCGAGGCTAGTATCAAGGCTACTACCCAGATCCCCCCAGGGGGTGGCGGACCTATTAGAATGGTCCACCCTCGAAGGCTGATGGAACCCAAAAGGTTCCAAGAAGCCCTAGAGGGGTATATGGTTGGAACTGACGGCGATTCTGTTGATGCCCTGACTACCATCTGGGACACTGATCTCTCCAGGGCTATACACAGTATCGCTCCCAAGTGTCCTTTCCGGCCTGCTTCCAATAAAAAGCCCTGGTATACGGAAGATCTCAGGGCAAGGAAGCGGACTGCGCAACGACTAGAGCACAAATGGCGGACACATCAGGACTTAGCCGACAAGACACTCCTAGAATCTCATTTGGAGGCCTACGGAGTGGCAATAGATGCAGCAAAGAATTCGTTCTTTGCTGCACGTACTGCATCTGCGGAGTCGCGTCCAGCAGAGCTGTTCAGGGTTGTGAGAGAGCTCACTCAATTGGCTCCCCCCCCCTGAACCCATTATTGGAGCCATCTAAAGCCTGCTGTGATGAGTTTAATAACTTCTTCGCGGATAAAATCTCTCGGCTAAGAGCTGATCTTGATGCCGTTATTGATTCAGAATCAAGAGTAGAGGCATCCAGAGCTTCCGTGGACTCAGTTCTACTGGATCACTTTGAGTCTGTAAGTACCGAGGATGTGGACAAGATCCTCGGTAGCGTTAGGAAGACGACCTGCTCTCTCAATCCCTGCCCTTCATGGCTGGCAGTTCAAGGGGGAGCGGCGACAACAGAAATGTTGCGTCGTATTGTCAATTCATCTTTCAGGGAAGGCCGTTTTCCATCTAATCTTAAAACGGCCATTGTAAAACCTCTATTAAAGAAGCCCTCCCTTGACCCCTTAATTCGAAATAATTATCGGCCTGTTTCACTGCTGCCATTTTTAGGGAAGGTGATCGAGAGTGCAGTTGCCTCCCAGCTACAGAGGGTCTTGGAGGATATGGATTATCTGGACCCATTTCAAACCAGCTTCCGGGCGGGCTATGGGGTTGAGACTGCCATGGTCGCCTTAGTTTATGATCTCCATCTGGACAGGGGTCGCGTGTCCCTGTTGGTGGTCTTGGACATCTCTGCGGCCTTCGATACCATCGACCATGGTATCCTTCTGGATCGCCTGGGGGAGTTGGGAATCGGGGGCACTGCTTTACAGTGGTTCCGTTCCTACCTCTCGGGCAGATTCCAGATGGTGGAGCTGGGGGACTGTCGCTCTGACATGAGGGCCCTTACATCTGGGGTCCCTCAGGGAGCGATCTTGTCCCCTATGCTATTCAACATTTACATGAAGCCGCTGGGAGAGATCATCCGGAGACATGGGGCGCGGTGTTATCAGTACGCTGATGACACCCAAATAGTCTTCTCTGTGTCTCTGTGTCTCCGACTGATGCAGTGACTAGGGATGGCATCTCTCCACTCAATGCCTGTCTGGAGTCGGTAATGGGCTGGATGAGGGAAAACAGACTCAGCCTGAATCCAGAGAAAACGGAGGTACTTGTTATAAGCTCTCCCGGTCCTGGGAAGGAAATTTGTCCACCTGTCCTGAACAGGGTCACGCTTCCTGTGAAGGACACAGTTCGCATTTTGGGGGTGCTTCTGGACTCGTCGCTTCACCTGACTCCTCAGGTTGATGCGACAGTTAGAAGTACCTGTTACCAGCTTCGGCTGATACACCAGCTGTGGCCCTACCTGGACCGGGGAGACCTTGAAACAGTGGTACACGCACTGGTAACCTCTCGACTTGATTTCTGTAATGCACTCTACATGGGGCAACCCTTGTACCAAACTCGGAAGCTGCAGTTGGTTCAAAATATGGCCTCAAGGCTGGTCACTGGTAGTTCCAGGGCCAGCCACATAACACCTATATTGAAAGATCTGCATTGGCTGCCAATCCGCTTCCGGGCCCAATACAAGGTGTTGGTTGTTACCTATAAAGCCCTAAATGGCTTGGGCCCAGAGTACTTGGAGGACCACCTCTCCCCATATAATCCGCCCCGCACTCTTAGGTCAGGTGGGAAAAAACTTTTGAGAGTTCCCAAGATGAGATACGTAGCGACTGCGCAAAGGGCTTTTTCTGCTGTGGTCCTGCAGTCTTGGAACTCTCTCCCTGATGAGCTCCGCTCGGCCCCCTCCCTGGAGTCATTTAAGAAAAATCTCAAGACTCACCTATTTCGCCAAGCCTTCCCCCACATGTCCTGACTGTCATCTTCTCCTCTGTATTGCATGTTGTATTATTAGATTGTTTTATTGACTTTACTGGTTTTAATTATCTGGAATGAATGATGGATTTTTAATGATTTATTGTACTGTACGATTTTTGCTGTTTTAATTTCTATTTGTAACTTGTTTCGTACTGTATGGTATTTTATTAGTATCTTGTAAACCGCCGTGATCGAAGGAATGGCGGTATATAAATAAAATCTCATTCATTCATTCATTCATGGCCTTCAAAGCATACCTACTTTCTAGGTATTAAATATGAAATTGAATATCTAGTGTGAGTGGCATAGGGTATGCTAACAGTACACAAGCTGTCATACAACTGAATTTTTTTAATAACAAGACACTGGTGTCCTGAACTGGCTACATGGTAGATTTGCACATGAACGTTTACTATATTACAGATTTGCATATTAACATTTACCTATGAAAAAAGGTTTTCTTTTATTTTGTTTTGAATAAAGATGATAAAAACTAATCATATGTCAAAGGGAAGAGGTTAGTGGTGGTCACCAGCAGTGGCTTTGGCTTCATTAACCTTTTCTAGAGCACATTTCACAGTGAATTCATGCTGAATAAAAGCCATCTCAGAGTGTCTCTGAGTGCTGTGACATCCTCCAACATAGGGCTACAAACTGTGTGGCCCTCCAAATGTTGTGAGACTACAACTCCCATCAGCTATATCCAGTCAGGTAGGATGATGGGAGCTGCAGTTTTTGAATGTATGGAGGGCTACACATTTGCCTGCACTGTTCTAACAAAACCATTTTTGTCAGGGCTTAAGGGGGAAAAGTGGGGTCAGCATGGTGTCCACATCTCTTCATATAGGATCCCTGGGCACACACTATCAACCACATGACTAGTTGGTGCCTCCAGAAAATAACCACCTTGATCTTCTGCATAAATTGAAAGCGAGTTTGAAAAAGTTGCTTGACTACAACTCCCACAGTCTCCTGGACAGCTAGTGGTTAGTGGCCATGGTGCCTAGGAGATTCTGGGATTTGTAATAAAAGATAGCATTTCTGTATTTAAGATAAGCATCTCTTTACAGTTAGAAGCAACCATGACAGAGGAGCAAAGTTAATGGTTGGAGAGATGTAAGAGACGTGATGAATACTAGCCTTTGGGTGGCAGAGCCTCTAGTGATTGAAAGGTGATAATTAAATGGCCATTGACTGAACAAGTCACTGGAGGCTCTTTCAGTATCATAAAAACTGTTGGCATCCTCCAGATGAAGGAGGAAGTGGCTTTATGAACACCTCCACATACCTTAAGCATTTGTATACAAGCTCCTCCACCCAGCTTCAAGATGAAGTGAACAACGACAGAGGCAGCAGGGATCAAGTGAGATCAGGGACCACTGCACAACTTCTCATCCCAGGTAGGAGTTTAATATATGTGATAGATTTATGTGAACCTAGCAATAGCTGGGCAATGTCAATGGTGAAAAGCAGGTAGCACAACCTACAGCATGACAGGCAGGAGGAAAGTTTTGTATTCATTATATATTTACAAGTTGCTGCTGTCATGTGAATCATATCTCTGTGACACTAATGGCTGCAAGATATGAGAGCTTCATTTATTATTGCAGGTTTGAGAAATCAACCTTTTGGTTTAAGGTAAAAACTCATTCTTGTGGGGATACAATATTAACTGAGATAGTGGACTTATTTTTTGTTGTTGTGTCCCTTCAAGTTTTTTTCGACTTACGGCAACACTAAGGTGACCCTATCACAGGGTTGGCTTGGCAGTGTTTGTTCAAAGATGGTTTGCCTTTCTCTGAGGATTTCCAGCAGGGATTTAAGCCCTGATCTCTAGAGCCATACTTAAACCACTGGCTTTCTAGGAGGTATGTATTGATAATATTTTGTGGTCCTCAAGAAGTCCTAGTTTGCTATGTTTTAGAATAGATACTCATGCGGTCTGTCCACCAGTAGAACGGAAACCACTGGCAGAACAGATACTTCATTCCCCTTACATTCGCTGTGCATCACCTGAGGGGAACAAAATAAGGGAGTGCCCTATTGCATGAATGGAAATTGGCTTGCTTGATGTTGGATAGAGGCCAGGTTAGCTAACCTAAAGCTATGAAGAAGACTTATTTAGTTTTCAAACTCTGGTACTTAGGATGTAAATACTACAACAGGCAAGATGGAAATCAAAGTCATCTCTTAGAAAATAATAGCAGTAGCAATAGCAAGTACATTCTATACTCCTTACCAGTGTACTAAGCAGTTCACAAAGTGTAAGCTAATTGCCCCCAACAAACTGGGTACTAATTTTAGCAAACTATGGGAGGATGCTAGGTTGAGTCGACCTGGAGCCCCTGGCTGGCATTGAACGCATAACCTAATGGTTATGGCAACTTAAAAAGCCATGGTCTGAAAACACATAAAGTAGCAAGCAACCCCGCTGAAGTGAAGCAGGCCTGATTCTGGTCAATATCTAAATGGGAGACCACCTGGGAACATACATAGACCTCCTGGGGGTCCATGATGAAAATAAAAGTGAATAACAATGCTGTTGTTGTTGTTGTTGTGGTTGTTAACAACAATCATAATTTTACTTATATGCTGCCTGGCTCCCAAATTGGACCCAAGACGGATCACAAATGATGCTTAAAAACAATAATAAAATAGTACAAAACACAGTTAAAACACCACATTAATATAATAGGTCAAACATGTAAAAACATTAAAAACATACCAAACCAAACACCCCAGTAAGAATTTCCCTTCCTTACACATTCAAAGCCTACTTAAACAAAAAGGGGTTTGGTTGTTGTTGTTTTGGCCCGCCAGTGAAAGAAAAGAAGGGAAGGGGCCTGTCTATCCTCCTGCAGAAGGGAGTTCCAGAGGTTGGGAGCAGCCACCAAGAAGGCTATCTCTCATGTCCCCTCACTAAGGGGGCCTGTGATGGAGGAGGGACCAAGAGAAAGCCTTCCCCTGAAGATCTTAGTCCTGGCAGGTTCATATGGGGAGATAGTCTGTCCATATACTAAAATTAAAAAAAAATGTGTTATTTGAATGGAGATGAACATTAGAAAATAAGATGTTGGATTTAAAAAAATGGCCCATTTGACCAAAACAGGAGGGGCATGTGCTTCACTGAAAAGGCTTCTGTCCTTTTCCTTGGGCAGAATGATTCAGAAGAGTCAGGCTACATACAAAGAAAATGTTTACGTTGCAATCTTACAGCACCTTATCATGCAGTAAATGTCACTGAATTCAATGGGATTTACCACTCAGTAGAAATGTATGGGATTGTGTTGTGAGTCTGGTTGTTTCCACATTGGTTATTTTCACTGGAATGGCACCAGTGATTCAGAGTCTGGAAAAGTAAATTTGCAAGAATGCAATGCTCAGAATTTTTCAACCTCCCTGGTGCCAAGACGTTTTTTAACCTCTGTTGAAGGACAGGGCTTTGTATGCTGCACAACATGGCTCTAATTACTGACATAACTCTGCTGCCTCTAATATGATGAAGCATGAGTCCTATTGTCACTAGTGAAGGAAGGATCAAATGTCATTCTAGTCAGCTTCTGTATGAGGAGCTGGGAGACAGTGCTATTTTGTTCTTTGCCGTAGGCAACAAAATATCTTTGGTCAACCCTGCAGATGTCATAACTGGAAAACTGTGCATCCCAGTGGCTTTCATGTTACTTTTTATATTAAACTAGGACAATGCTATTGATGGCATTGGTGGGAGGAATAGCCAGTGAAGTTTTTGATGTGGGCGTGAATAAGTCCCATTTCCTGACTGCACTATCTTTACATGTTCTTGTGCACTGCCCTCCCCAGCCTGGTAACTTTCAAATCTGTTAAACTATTGCTATTCAGAATGGTGGTCTGCAAACCAATGTTGGCCTCAGAGCCGTTGGCTGTCTGATTGTAGCACATTTTCATGAAATTAGCAAGTACATTTCTATATCACTTTCTAAGTGGTTTACAAATGTAAGCTAATTGCCCCCAACAAGCTGGGCACTCATTTTAGTGACCTATGGAAGGGTGCCAGGCTAAGTTGACCTGGAGCCTCTGGCTGGTATTGGACTCACAACTTTGTGAGTGAGTGGCTGCAGTACTGGCATTTAACCACTGCACCACCAGGGCTCCTTATTGTGCCAATATGATAATAATGGGCCTGAACAGACAGGCCAAAAATAAAGCTGCTTTGGGTAACTTTGGAGGTATGCTGTTTAAATGACACACACATCTTAAGAGGCCAGAAGCAGTGCCAAAGCTGTGCCCCAGTCCTTAGGACTGGAGTGTGGCTTTGGTGCGGCTTCCGGCCTCTTAGAACACATGCAGCTTTTAAACAGTATACCTCCAAAGTGACTCGAAGCAGCTTTATATTAGCCTGTCTGTTTGGGCCCAATGTGATTCAAATAGTGAAACAGTCCTTGGTACCTTGGGGGGAATAATTGTCAGTCCACTGCATAAAATAGTTTGCGAAGAACTGTTTTAGACTACAGTGCCCATCATCCCCAGACAGTATGAATTCCAGAGAAGCCCAGAGCTTAGAAATGTTACCTTTTGTACTATAATACTCAGACCACCACCCCCAGCATTCCCAATGTTGGTTGAGGGATTCTGAAAGTTATAGTATAATAATTTTAACTTTCCCCAAGCTCTACCACTAATCAGTCATGCCTTTCCAAGAACACTCCATTCCATTTCCTTCCTCATGGTTTTCTATCTCCTTCACTCTCAGACCCAGAGCCTGCCCTTTCAGGAGTGCTTTGAGAGAAATGTTCTTTAAAAGATGTAGAGCAAACAATAATCTATATTCTTTGAAGAAAATAGGACCAGAAGTATTACATGACTCGTTGCAAGATCCAGACATAGCAATTAAGCCTGCAGATCAAAGAGAAGCAGTGGTTTTGTAAATAAGCAGAATGGATAAGATAATGAGATGTTTATACAGCAAATGAATGAGACTTCATACAGAACAACCTGTTCTTTAGATCCTGTGACATCAGTTTAGGAGTACTGTGGATTGAATACAAGCTCATTGTGCATGGGCTATATACCACAGACACTGTATGGATTATAGCTTAGCAAAAATTAATTAAGCCATATATTTCTGTCCACGAAGAAAAATATCCTGAGTTTCTGGCACATATGGCAGAATACTAGTGTTTTTCCCAATTCCCTATTTTGCCTGCTAAACAGCTAGTTATATGAATACGTGTGTGTGTGTGTGTGTGTGTGTGTGTGTAGTATCAATACTAGTTCAAATAACAGGAAGAGGTCTTTAACATGAGGCTTATAAAAAGCTACCTCATCTAGCAACATATGGTGGTATTGTACCTATAATAATTATACTAGAAAATCAAAACTGTTGTCTGAAGTCATGGTCATTTGTAAGGGATGAGGACAAAGCATATACACTCACACATTGTTTAATTAATTAATACCCCCAACAATGGCACTAATCTTCTGTAGTGGTGAGACTGAGTGCTCCTGTGATGCAAGAGGCTATGCTGACAGCAACAGTGCTGCTGGTAGGGTCTCTCATTTTAGACTGGCTTTTGTTGAGGACCGAGACTAAATGTGCCAAATGGCTACTGGGCAGCAGCAGTAGCAAGGGCCAGGGGTGACATTGGCAGAGAATCTCTCAGATGTAGCATGTCAAGGACAGTCAAGAATCAAAAGTAAAAGGGAACAGAAACAGAATCAGAATCAGAATGTAACTGTCCATTGACCTGTGGGCAGGGACAAGGAGAACTACTATAATAATCAAGTCAAAGAAACAGAAATTGACAACAAAAAAGGAAGAATTAAAAACCTCTTTCACATGATCCAAGAAATCAAAGGAAATTTAAACCAAGAGTGGGGATGCTCTACAACCAGCAGGGGACACATTAAATGACCAAGAAGAAATAAAGAGACGATGGAAAAAACACACTTGAATAACTATATAAAAGAGATGAAAGGGTGACAGATTAATCTGAACAAAAACCACATGAAGATGAATGTCCAATTTTAGTACAGTGGGCCCTTGCTTTACACTGGGGATCTGTTCCAGACCACCCCCCTATGTAAAGCAAAATGCGCATATGCTCGAGCCCCATTATATCCAATGGGGCTCGTGCTCACCCCACAGCCGTGCACACCATTTGCAAGCTCTGTGCATTCTCCCATTTCTCAAGCGGCTTCAGTGTAAGCTGAAAACCGCCAATAACGAGCCCATATATGGGGCGGGCTCACTGTCCATATAATTGATGATGGATTCAGAGCACTTGGCGGGGAGGGGGGGAGTAACCAGGAACAGAAGGCATACTAACAGAGCTGCTTCAAGTTATAGAGACCGAATCTACTCTAGTTCAACTACACTCATCCCTCCACATTTTGGGAGGTTAGGGCACAGGATCCCTGTGAATGTGGACAAACCGCAAAATAACAGAAACACTATGTTTTTACCTGAGAGAACACCTCTCTAGGAATCTCTAGGTCCTCCAGTGCATGTGGTCTTCCTCTCTTTCCCTAGAATAGGATATCCCTAGAAACCAAGATGACAAGACTTAGACTGTCATACTTTGGACACATCATGCTAAGGCATGAATCCTTGGAAGAGGCAATAATGTTAGGAAAGGTGAAGGAAAGTAGAAAGAGAGGAAGACCACAGTGCAAGCAAGGCTGCATTTTATTACCACATCTGTTTAATTTATAACCTGAAAATATCATATGTAAAACAGGATGAGACGTGGGAGAAGGGTGTGTGAAAATTAGAAGAAGGAACATCAACTATATAAGATATGCAGAGAACACCATACTAATAGCAGAAAATAGCAAAGGCTTGGAATCATTACTGGGGAAAAAACAAGGAAAGAGGTGCAAAGGTGGCTTCCATATCTTGGTTCAGTCATTAATCAGAATGGAGACTGGAGTCAAGAAACCAGAAGAAGACTAGGGCTATGAAGGAACTGGCCAATATCCTGACATGTCAAGATATTTCATTGAACACTAAAGTTAGGATGGTCCATGCCATTGTATTTCCCATTTTTATATATGGTTGTGAAAGTTGGACTGTAAATCAAAATGACAGGAAGAAAATCAACTCATTTGAAATGTGGAAATGGAAAAGAGTTCTCCAGTACTATGGACTGCTAAAAGGATAAGCAGGCAAATCAGGCCTGAACTCTCACTAGAAGTAAAGATGACTAAAATGAGTCTGTTGTAATTTGACCATATCATGAGAAGAAAGGACTCCTTAGAAAAGAAAATAATGCTTGGTAAGGTGGAGTGCAGTAGGAAAACAAAAAGACCGAATATCAGAGGGATAGACTCAGGAGATTATCAGAGGGGAGACTAAATGCTCTTGTCCCATCCTTTTCCTGTACTTTTAGTGCAATCGCAAGAAGATTTTCATATGTTGTTCTTATCCCATCATTATCCCACCTAGATAGCACGACTGACCGCGATCGCACAAAAGACTTTCAAATGATGTTGTGCAGATCCTGTCATTGTCTCGTCATTGAAGCAGCATTGCTTGGCATTTTGTATTAACAGGACTTTGCCTTAATGCAATGTCACTTTAATCACTGGACAATAGTACTGTAATCTGGAAGCCTTTCATGGGATCACAATCAAAGAAGGGATAATGACGGGGCAGTGATCCTGTCCTTATCTCATCTCTGTGTGATAATCTTCTTATTCAAGGAAGCCTGAGTTTGCAAGACCTGAACAGGGTGGTTGATGATCAGATGACTTGGAGGTTTCTCATTCATGAGGTTGATATAAGTCAAAGCTGATTTGACTGCAGTTAACAATAATAGGGTTAATATCAGAGAACAAATCTGCTATTTCTGCTATTTTGTGATTTAGCAGATGCGGTAACAAAATCGGGGAAGCAGTTATACCAAACTCCCCTCTGCAAAATTTATATCCCAATGTATCTCTTTCTCTAATGTTTCACAATAGATAGATTTGAATAGCATCTAGTAGACCTGTCTCTTTTGTTTGTCATGATAACCCAAATGATAGTCTCTAGGAGCACATGTTAATGAATGTTACACAGTATCTGCCAGATGTATGATGCACTCAAGCACCACCCACCAAGGTATTGTATTGCAGTTGTGGATGAAGAGATTTGCCCTCATTTTCTGACTGCTTTGCGTCTCTGTGTATATATGTATGCTGTAGTGGTTTGAGTGTTGTATTCAGACTCCAGGAGACCAGGGTTTGAATCCCTGCTCGGCCATGGAAATCCACTGGTGACCATGAACAAGTCATACTCTCTCAGCCTCATAGGAAACCTCCTCTCAAAAAAGCTTGCCAAGAATACACCATGATAAGATTATCATAAATCAAAATTGATTGGAAGGCACAATCAGCCAAGCTGAATGTTAATTTTTGCAGCTCTAAAGGAATCCAGATTTAAAAATAAATTAAACAGTAATTCACAGTTCTGAAGGATGCAAGGGGAAAAAAAATAGGAGGAAGCGACATACAATGCACTGAACTGTGATGTATCAAAGGAATAATATGTCCATGGAATAAAACTACCACTTTAACATGTGTATAATAATAAATCATTTATATACAGTAAGCACATACTTGTAATTCTGAAAAACACTGAATACACACAGAAGGTTCTATACAGAGCAGTGCATCCCAAACTGAGTCCATATATTTCTTTGAGTCCTGACATGCTCTGCTGTAGTGAAAAAGTTTCTGTTAGTGGAGGCTGGCAGGAAGATCCACAATTGGTAAATTAGTGCTCATTCTGATTTTCCCTGCTCTGATGCCAAGACTTATTACCACAAGTCATTGATAATGGTCCACAATGAGATAGTTGCAACAATACAGCATGCCAATTGTAAAAACTGTTGAAAGTGCATGAAAAGCAATGCTGGTGGGAAAGTAAATAAATAACAATGGTTGCAGAAAAAGTAACTGGATACTAATGGTAGTGGAAATTCAAACAATGCTGAATAGAGTATTTAGTCCGGTCTGGATTTTAAGCCAAACTTTAAAGGAACTATCCAAAGTCTGGAACCTGCTTTGGTGGATAAGGCTAAGCGCCTTGGATATGCTCCTATAAAGTTTGCTCTAAAATTTGGAGCAGATTTACAAGCCCATAAATTGCCAGTGGCTTTAAAAAACTTTATAGATTCTCTATTATTGTTGTTGTTGTTTATTTGTACAGAGCCATAAATTTACATGGCACTTTACAGGTACAATCAATTTAAAACAATTAAATCCTGCCAAAGGTGTCCAATCTAAAATCTATCTTAAAAATACAGGGAGGAAAAATGTACAGATAGTTAGAACATTGGAGGGGGTGGGAAGGAAAGAGGAAATCATATTGTAATTTCAGGTTGCTTCTTTGGGTTGTTATTTACAGCTGTGTGACTGGTATATATAAAATAAGAGTTTCCAAAAGGCACAATAACATTCTTTCCCCTCTAATAAAAATCTCAGTGAGGGAATTGCCAAGGATGGAGATGAGGTCAAATTGCTGAAAGTTTTAGGATATATTAAGCTGCGTCCAGTATTAACCCCAACAGGAGCAAGATGATTGAAATCAAAGGGGCTTACATAACTGGTGAATAACAAGTCCCAAAACAAGCACCCACTCATGCTTTTCCAGCCCATCCAAATCTAAATAATGATCTCAGTGACTAGGCCATAGAAGGGTGTGTGGATGTTTTCAATCATCTTTGTGCTGTGCCACCCATAGATGATACATTTCTATCGGTCCCAAGCCTAGCTGCTTTATCTGGGTCCCTCCTCTTCACTTCTCAAATCTTGTGCAAAACAATGCCCACCTGCCTGGCCTATCTTTCCTGTTTCATTTCCAAGTCCTTTCATTAGGGATGTCATCCTTTATGCCAAGGCTTCCTGATGCAAGATAAGAATTTGGTCTTTGAGGTCATCGTTAATTTCATGATGCTGTCCTGCTGTAGATCTGGCCCAGAGCCTGGAAAACTTATCTTTCTGGACCCCAGCTCACAGAATCCTTCAGCCAACATGGCAAGTGGTTCAAGACAGGTTGCACACCTACATAGAATTTCTTCAGTAGCATCTGGTGGGTTCCATGTCAGGGGTGGGTGAGTAAATCTGCTCCTGGTTTTAAGCCACACTTTAACTGAGCTAGGCTGCAACCCCATGTAGGAATAATCCAGTATGACACCATTTTAACTGCCATGATTCAATGCTATGGAATTCTGGGAATTGTAGTTTGTTGTGGCACCAGAGCTCTCTGACAGAGAAGACTAAATGTGTCACAAAACTTCCCCGAATTTCATCGCACTGAGTCATGGCAGTTAATGTGGTGTCAAACTGGATCTCCCCTGAAGATTCCAGCCACAGATGCTGGCGAAACGTCAGGAAGAAACTCTTCTAGAACATGGACACATAACCCGAAAAACCCACAAAAAACTATGGATGCCGGCCATGAAAGCCTTTGACTTCTCAAACTGGATTCTTTCTGCAGTGCAGAAAGTTGAGAAGATAACCCTATTTGAGATAATGCTCATTGCCTTGAACAGTTTCTTAAAGTTCATACTAAAAGATGCACCACTCTTCTCACATTGAAATCATTGCCTGCCACTTAATTTGGAACTGATTTGAGCTACACGGGGGGGGGGGGGGGGATTAAAAGCCCAGTTTAACACCATTTAAAAAACCTGTAAATGCTGTGCAATCCTAACAGTATTTTTTTTTACACTTTTATAAAAGTTACTTTTTGGAACTACAGTTTCTAGCTTCTCCAGCCAACATGGCCAATGGCAAATCATGCTTGCTTGGGCATTCTGGAAGTTGTAGTCCTAAAAGTTTTGAAGTTGTAGTCCTATGTTTTGAATGTTCCTCACTTCTCTTCTGGGGATAGAGCTAACTGCAGAAGGAATTTTAGCAAGCGACTCCTAATTTTATTCTATACTCCCCCCCTGCATTTTCCTTTCATCATAATATCTGACTTTAATTTTGTGTCCTCTTGTGTGCACAGTAAAGAGAACCCCAAATGGCAGGCATGGATCTGAATATCTGCAAGATATTACTGATGATTGTACGCTTCATTGTGGGAATCTTTGACAGAAGGTACTCCTTGTGGCCGTCTCTATTGTTCAGAATCATGATATGGTAAGTGTCTATGTAGGAAGATATATGAAGTGAAGCAATTAGGTAATTTAAGACTTTGGAGTTACTATATAAGTCTAGAAATTTAGGTCAAAAAATTGACCCAAAAAAACCTGAGTCGACTTATCCATGGGTCAATGTAAGTACTATATCTTAACTCTTATTTATAAGAAGGAACCATCCCCTGGTGAAAAGCAAGAGTATAATCTGTTCTGGAAGCACCGATCCCCTCTACTCTCCCATCCATCCAGCCTTAAGAGTAAACACAAAGAGTTATGTCTGCTGGAATTTTATAAGTTCTTTGACATTGTTTTGCTTTGCTTCATCCTTTAGATCCTTTGTTATACCCCCCTAAGTTTTACCCTTGACTTATCCACGGGTCATACATAATTTTGGCCCCAAAACTTGCCCACAATTTATACATGAGGTCATCTTATAGTCAAGTATATATGGTAATGGTCTTCTGGTTGTGGGGTGGAGAGTGCACATTTAGATGGCAATCTGTATTATTTCTTTTCAAATTACAGAAATCAAGCCTTGCTGTGTTTGGGATCTCTCCTGCTCATTCTGCTGAGTAGGCTTATGAACGTCTGCCCTATCAGATAGACCTGAATCTGAATTCCTGTTTTGGATGACAGTTCCCAGAAATCATCAATTTTTACACACACACAATGTATGTTTCTGGAACTTCTTTGTGTGTAAAAAAACATATCTTTTGCACAAATCCCATGATTTTTGCACAAAACCCCACACATATTTTGATTTAAAATAATTTTCCAAAAACCCTTTGGGATGTGAAAATAATGGGTGAAAATTGTACAGAAATATTCATTTCCTCCCACAGCATAGCAAGAAAACCACAGACACAATTCTTCCTAGAATTTAATTTTGCAAATTAATGGTTTAATAACTATAGTGTGGCTATTTCTCTTCCCCACTTTCAGTGTATCTTTTTAGAATTTGATTTTTCAAATTAAGGTTTAATAACTATGTTATAAGCCTTGAAATCTGAGTAGTAACAACTGCCCTTGTCTCACTCAGAATCAGACTACTTCATAGCTCATATGGAGATATTTACCTGGGTGTTTTTGTTTTGTTTATTAAGTCTAACAATTCAGAGCTTGTGGTGTCTAGGGAGTAAAATGAAGAGGTACTTTTCAGCTTCAAACTTAGGAAAAGAGAATCCTGTGAGTCCCATTTTGCTCATCCTTGCTCCTTTGTTGGTTATGACCATAGAATCCATCCATTCTTCTTGTTTCTCTCTATACTTTTAGGTACAAACGTCTGATAAGGGGTGTGACGGTTAAATACATTGAGCATGACGGCTATAGGTTCTGTTACCTTTCTCGAGGAAAGCCTGGATCCCAGCCATCAGTGCTCATGCTTCATGGGTTCTCATTCAACAAAGACATGTGGTTAAGTGCCATCAAAGTATGTTTCAATTTTTTTCCCTGTCCAGACAATACTGCAAGACTAATAAGCACAGCAATGATAATGATGTAGTAAAACGCTCACAGAGTGGGTTACAACTCAGGTCCAAAACATATTACAGAAATAATCCAGTGTGAGACCACTTTAACTGCCCTGGCTCAGTGCTAGGGAATCCTGGGAATTGTTCATTGTGGTACCAGAGTTCTCTGACAGAGAAGGGTACAGTACTTCAGTGTTTTTCAGACCTGAATTAAAAATACAAAACATACTATTAAAGCCCCAGACCACAATTCAACACACACATCACTAAAATACATCCTTACACAGCAACAAGTCCTGATGTTTCTTATACTCTCACCTGAAGCTGTTGAAAGTGACTGAACACCCCTCTGATGATCATGCTCTCTTTTTGGCCTTTACACGGGCAGCATTAGGCACATTACTTATGATGCCCTGCAACAAAATATGGTATAGCATGCTTACAGCATTCATTCCACTACCACCTTCAATGTTTTTCCTCTTCCCTGCCCATCTGTAAGTCCACATTCCACACCCAATGAGCATGTTCAGTCCTCAATGAGATGTGTATGTGGAGTTTGTTGTGTATTCCTGCATGAGAGGAGTTTGACTAGCTGGCCCTTGTAGTTACTTCCAGGTCTAAGATTCTATGGTGTTACCCAAAATGCCAGAGCCCACAGGGCACCCACAACCAATATTTAATAGGGGGGATTTTATTAGCTTAAGGCAACTAAAAGCAGGGCTCAATCCTATATATGTCGGTTCTGAGAAACAGAACTCCAGGATCCAAGGTCCAAATGTAGTTTTATTTAGAACAGCAAAAGGAGAAATCAGCTTCCACACAAAAACACACACTCACACATTCAAGAACTATCAATTTAACAGGTGGAGCAGATAGTGATCGTCAGGATTGCAGAAGGTAACACTTTTGGCAGATTTTGTGAAATGGGAATGGATCAATAACTGCCAGAAAGTCAGGAGAGATACAGTCGGTTTTTGCATGACCTCAAAACAAGAACAAATTGATAGTGCCTGAGCAGCTATATTTATAGGACAAAACATATCCTGGAGCAGTTTTGGGATGAAAGTGAAGTTCCCAAGAGGGAAGAATAGAACTGTAAGTCTGTAAATGGCTGGAGAATCAGTACAATCAGTCCAGAGATAAGCATTTTTGTTTTTGTTCATGTGTAAGCACAAGGTTTATCACCCACTATCACTTTTATCAGTGAAGGGATTATGCAAATTCCTATATTAATTTATCTATCCTTGTCACATCATTTAGCTTTCCCCCATGCTGAGCCAGCAGAATCTCCAAATATGTTCACGGATGGCCTTCTATGGCATGGCTAGTTTCCTGCACTGGGAGTGCCCTTTCGACTACATGCCTAAAACATCCCTTTAATATCAGAAAAGAGGTGATGTGCAGAGGGCCAGACCTTGTGATAAACAATGTTTCTATGAATCCCCCTCTGTTTAGGCCTGGGGTTACCAGATCTTAGAGCACCAGCTAAAGCCTCAGGGAACTGCCATGCTTCTCTGGGTCTCCAGGTTCTGAGACAAATCTCAGGGCAAGCAATAACAAAGAAGGAAGAAATTTGATTTTTGAATCTCAGGTAGCTTTAAAATCTGGGAACCCTTCTCCATCTGTTCCCAGTTGATTTTAAGGCTCACTGACTCAGTGCAAAGGTGTTTGTGTGTTGTGTTTGTGCAACACTGCTGCATGAAAAATGCAAGAGAGAGGTGAGAGGAATGAAGAGAGAAAAGAATTCACACACAAGGGCTTATTCATGCTATGTGGAACAAAGCAGGCATTGGAACACCAGCATCATGTCTCATGTGTCAGTTAGTTGTACAAACCCTAGCAGCAGCAGTACTGTGTCTGGAAAAATAAAACTCTCCAAGGGCTGGCAATAAACTTCCACAAGCCCTAGCAGCAATGTAAGGCATGGCAAAACCTAGTGGCATTTAAAGGAAATGGTGATAACTGTTGCAGCTCCTGAGCACATTTTCCTGATTGCCTGGCTGCTGAAAAATTCTTTGCCATTCCACCAGTTTCCCTGGTTTTACCAATTCTGGATCCCTTGTCTTTTATACTTGTTCCCACAATCAGCTGATCAAGGGCCCTTGCAAAAACCATGGACTTTGTGCAAAAAACATGGTTTCACACACACACAAACAGTTCCAGAAACACACATGGGTTTTTGTGTAAGACTAATGTTCTGATAGGACCTTCTTGAAGCCCTAATTTGCTTTTACCTTCCAACCTCAGAAAGTCCCCTGCCACTCAGGCTGCATCCGCACTGCAGAACTACTGTAGTTTGACACCACTTTAACTGCCATTGCTCAATGCTATGGAATTCTGGGAACTGTACTTTTGTGAGACATTTAGCCTTCTCTGTCAGAGTGCTCTGGTTCCACAACAATTTCTGAGAATAAGAATACCCAAAACATTTTAGGATATGTGAATATAAGGGGTCCATTCACACTACAGAATTATAGCGCTATGATTTCACATGGCTGCATTGTATCAAAAGCTGGGATTTGTCATTTGAGGCAGCACTAGACATTTCGGGTTGAGAGTTCTAAATGCCCTTCCCTAAACTGAAAATCCCAAGAATCCATAGGATGTTACCACAGCAGTTAAAGCGGAATCATCACACTATAATTGTGCTATGTGAAAGGCACACTTCTGGCTCCCTTTCTAACTATTTCCTGTCACATCCCAAGGACCCATCCCTGATTATTCTGGCTCTGAAACCTTAGAGAATGGGATACTGTTCAGCTGCTAAGCTTTTGCCACTTGAGCGGACAGATGAGAACACTTGTGTCTGATATCAGCTACCTTGGGATTTTAACTGATCGGATTTCTTAACTTCATGTCACTACCATCTTTCCACAGCTTTTTCCTAAGAAGATCCACTTAGTTTGCCTTGACATGCCCGGTCATGGGGAAACCACTCGTCTGCTGGCAGAAAATTACACAGCTGTGGATCAAGCTAAAAAAATACACCAGGTAAGGTTCGAGAGGCATTGTATTTGGCAGTGTGGCAAGAGAAGGGGTTTTCTAGGCTGCTGACAATAGTGCTGCCTCCTCCTCCTCAGTGTTCTCTACTTGTTTATTTCTTGCGATACTTCTAAACACATTCTCATGGCAGTGATCATTTATACTGGTGTAAAAGAGGCTGTAGATTGTTGTATCCATTATTCAGCATTGTATATAACAGTTTGCACATCCCTATCACAAAGAGAATTTTTACAAGCTTGGACTTGTGGCAACATATTCCCGGCCAGGTTGCTGATTGGTTAAAAACAAAAAACTAACCAGAGGAAATACTGGTGGTAGCTTGTTCCTGGTGGGGAGTTTATGTGCTCCCAATGATATCTTTTTAAAATTTCAGCAAAGCAGGATATACAAAAATGTTGTGTGTGGAATCACAAGAGCTTGGAACCATTCCATTTCAATGCCAAATCCCAGAATCTTCCAGATGAATGGCCATGTTTCCTGGAGGATTCTAGTACCCATCTTGTTGTTGTGTGCTTTCAAGTCATTTCTAACTTAAGGCAAACTTATCATGGGGTTTTCTTGACAAGATTTATTCGGGGGGGGGGGGGGGGTGTTTGCATTTGCTTTCCTCTGAAGCAGAGAGAATGTGACTTGCCTGGGGTCATCCAATGGGTTTCCATGGCTGATTGGAGATTCAAGCCCTTGCCTCCAGAGTCCTAGTCCAACACCCAAACCACAACACTATGCTAGTTCCAGCATCTGTAGCCCAAAGAAGTGACTTAACTCTGACACCTCCCTTAACTATGAAAACCATATATATCAGGGAAAAGGAGCTCCAATCCTGGACCCCATCTAGTCCACAGAGGGTCTGGTAAAGGTCCCACCCTTTCCATAAAACCACTGGGATTTGTAGTTTTGTGAGACGCTGGCACTCTTCAATAGAGAAGGCTAAAGACCTTGTAAAACTGCTAATCTCAAGATTCCACAGGCTTGAGCTACAGCATTTAAAGTTGTGTCAAACTGCATTATTTCTACAGCATAGATGCACGCCTAGTCTGAATTTTAACATATTTTGAACATCAGTATGCAATGGGATCTTGTAGCACCTTTGAGACTAACTGAAAGAACTGGCTTATATAAATCTGCCTCTGGATTCTCCACTCCAAACATGCATCTGAGGAAGTAGACTCAAGTCTACAAAAGCTCATGCTACTAGCTTTCTTTCAGTTGGGTCCAAAACACACTGCAGAAATAATCCAGTTTGAGACCGCTTTAACTGTCCTGGCTCAATGCTAGGAAATTCTGGGAATTGTAGTTTAGGGAGATATTTAGCCTTCTCTGTCAGAGAGCTCTGGTGCCACAAGAAATTACAATTCCCAGGCTTCCCTAGAACTGAGCCAGGACAGTTAAAGCAGTCTCAGACTGGATTAGTTCTGCAGTGTGTTTTGGACTCTGGTCTCAAAGGTGATACAAGATCCCCTTGCATACTGACTTTCCAGAATGACTATGCCTTTGAATTATATTTTGAACATATTTCAGCATCTTTAGCATTCATCTTTAGTGGTTCATCATATTTAAAATTCAGACTAGAAACACAGAGTGGGTTCATATTTCTACTGACATGAAATTTATCAGCTGCCACTGACATATCAATGATTTCAGAAACTGACAAACAGTTAGAAGGCACCCATGACATGCTTAGAAAAAGGCCCTAATCCATTATTCTTGATGTCTGGTTTCCATCTCTTCATTTAAAATTGTCATATACATCACAGCACCATGTTTCTCATTTCAGTTTGTTGAGTGGACTAAGCTGAACAGAAAGCCTTTCCACTTGGTTGGCATGTCCATGGGCGGAATGATCGCTGGTGTTTATGCTGCTCTCTATCCAAATGAGGTCTGTGCCTTGTCCCTCCTTTCCCCACCTGGTAAGTGTTGAAATTCAGTTATTTCAAGGGGACTCCTGAAACCAATTACTGTAATTCTGAATGAAGAAACCAGGGGCCCTTTCATACAGAGGTTGAACGGACATCTTTCAGGAATGCCTTAGTTGTATATCCTTGAATGCATAGCATTGGACTAGAAACCTTTTGGTCCATCCCAGCTCTAAGATTCTGTGATTCTCTGATAATTTTATGCCAAACAAAATTATATTTAATAATAAATGTCATGTTCCTAAATTAACAAAATGACTATCAGTCTATAAACGAGCCCTGGTTGTGCAGTGTTTAAATGCCTGTTCTGCAGCCACTCACTCAAAACCACAAGGTTGCGAGTTCAAGACCAGCAAAAGGGCTCGAGCTTGATTCAGGCTCGCATCCTTCCGAGGCTGCTAAAATGAGCACCCAGATTGTTGGGGGCAAATTAGCTTACAGTTGTAAACCGCTTAGACACTGCTTAGGTCAGGGGTAGGCAACTGTTTTGAGCAGGGGGCTGGGTTGCTGTCCCTCAGACAACTGGGGGGCCGAAGCCAAAAAATAAATAATTAAATAATTTTTTTTTTAAAAAAAAAAAATTAAATAAATAAATAAACCGGGACAAATGTAGGACAACATTTTCAAATGGTGGACACTTTTTAAAAAAAAGTGGAGGACACGCAAAAAAAATTGCTGATTTTTTAAAAAATGTTAATATAAATCCATGTTTTTGAGGCGTCTATAGACAATTGCCCCCCTTGCCCCTGTGCGCGAGAGGCCAAAGGCCCCAGCAGCAATCGGCGGCAGGACCAGGCTGGGGCCGGTCCCAAGGCCTCGCCGGGCTGCATCCGGCCCACGGGCCGCATCCTACCCTGGCTTAGGTGGTATGAAGCGGTATATAAATGAAGCTTTTTGTTGTGGAGGAAGGATACTTCATTCTTCTATTTTTCTTTCTTTTTTTTTCAGAAACATGGTTGTGGGGGGAAACAGTTGCACCCAACCCATGTCTTCAAAAATTCTGCAAATTCTACATTTCTATATGTGAACATCTTGGATAGATTCTGGTTAAAAACTTGTTGGCTCCTTTCCTTCCCTCCTTCATCTGCCCTCCGCCCCCTCCTCCCACTGTCTCCCCCAACATTCCACATCAGGTGGCTACTTACATGTTCTCAAAACAAAGAAGTACATGACAAAAAGCAAGCCCAAAGGGGCCATGGATCTGCACAGAATTTGTGCATGCAAATTTATATGCATAACCGCAAATTTAGAAAAAATGATACAGTTCAGATAGAAATATTTATATCTCACCATCAAAGGGAAGACGGTGCCCAGGTAGCTTGTGTGACTGAGCATTCTGCTATCCTTGATGAGGAAATTTAGGGCCCTGCTTAGTCTTCTTATGACTGTTTGCTTTTAAACTGGCCTTCATATGTTCAAATAGACAGCTCCTCCAGAGAGCTTTCCCTGGCAGTCTTTCAGACATGGGATGTCTCCTTGGCAAAGAAAGCAAGAGGACCACCCAGTTTTCACTGCTCTTATGCACCAACTCCCTTTGCCTTTCACCAGCAGATGTGAAACCTCCTTGCCTACTTTACCACTATCACTAACCTTACAACAAGGAAAATGTTGTTGTTGTTTTGTTCTGAACCTTTAAGTAATTTCTGACTTACAGCAACCATAAGGTGACCCTATCACAGAGTTTTCTTAGCCAGATTTATTCAGAGGGGGTTTCCATTGCCTTCCTCTGAAACGTAGAGAGTGTGATTTTCCCAGGATCCCCCAATGGGTTTTCATGTCGGAGCAGTGACTCAAACCCTGGTCTCCCAGAGTCCAAGTTCAACACTCAAATCGTTATACCATGCTGGTTCTTAGAATATTGTACCCTGACAATATTCTGTGGTAGTAGTCTTCAAAGACCATGACATAACCATGTTTATTTGTATCAGTATGCAAAAGGATCTTGTAGCACCTTTGAGACTAACTGAAGTAAAGATGTTTGTAGGTTTCCATAGACTTTGGGCCCGAACAGACAGACCAAAATAAAGCTGCTTCATGTCACTTTGGAGGTATGCTGTTTAAATGACACATGCACCTTAAGAGGCCAGAATCTGTGCCAAAGCTGCGCTCCAGTCTTAGGACTGGAGCGTGACTTTGGTGCAGCTTCCGGCCTCTTAGGACACATGCATCATTTAAACAGCACACTTCCAAAATGACCTGAAGCAGCTTTATTTTGGCCTGTTTGTTCAGGCCCTGAGTCTGCTTCATCAGATGCAACCAACTAGATGCATCTGAAGAAACAGACCCAGTTTACAAAAACTTCTGTTACAAGCATCTTGCTCTCAGTCTCAAAGGAGCTACAAGAGCCCTTTGCAGTATTCTCTGGATTTAGATCTGACTTCCGTTGGTTGGCTCTGGTTTGCCATTTATTAATCTCATTTTTAAATTTTGCATTCTAACTCTTAGGCCTGCAGTACACAACAGAGAGTGAGTTCATCAAACGTTTGAAGGAGCTGCGGGAATCCACCAACTCACAAAAAAACCCTCTTGTTCTTATGACTGTACAACAGGGAGAAGACTTGCTTAAACTTGGCTTGTACAACCCCAACAAAATAAATATGCAGGTGAAGACAGTTCTTTGAAGAGCACCACTCCTGAAAGCATAAATAGGGAAAAGGGAAGAGGTAAAAGGGACTCTAGCAACACCTTTAAGACCAATTAATTTATATTTTAGCATGACCTTTCATGGATATCAGTCCACTTCCACAGCTGCACTGTTAAAAGTTATATTAAATTCACAGGTTTTTAAGCATAGTTACACATTTATAGGACTATAGTAGATGTAATAGGATACAGAAAAAGTGTTACTCTGGCTATAAATCTTCAGAGTTCTGTGAGGTGATACATGTCTTGCAGGTGGCTAGTAGTAATCTGTTAGTACTGGAGTGTGAAAACAATAGCTCTGCTTACCAAAAGTCAATTTCCTTGGGGATCATATATTTTCCATCAGTGGAACTAGCCTATTGGACCATAGGTCCCAAAAGGAACATTTTCAAACTCCATTATAGGACTTTAAGTGTCTAACCACATACTGCTTCCTTTGCATATTGATGTCTCTTTTTATTTCCAACCCCGTTAGCTCCTTAAGGGATATCTTGAAGATCGGAGACCACACAAGTCTTTTTTCTTAAAATGTAAGTAGAACAGCAAAACTAGGAGTTAGAAGGCCATTTCACAGAGGAACCTATAGTTGAGCTCAGTACAGGACTGAACAGTGAACTACAGTCAGTCATCACTGTTGTATGGCAGTGGATTTGCTACCATTAGAAGAAAGTGGTCTCCATTAACATTCAACGTATGTCTTTGTCAATTTATAAATGACACCATCTGTCCATAAAACACCTGAGTGAGGTGTAATAAGGTGTAATCAATATTACTGATACAATAACCAAGAAATAAGGAGAAAGCAGTAAAATTTAAAAATGGAATTAAAGAAATAACAGAATAGTTAACAACAGTGACAGACCCATGGAACAGAATGGTCATTAATGTCACATCTAAAACACGGGTGACTCTCAGCATAGTTGTGGTCCTTCAGAAGCCCAGTGTGGCCTTTGAGACATCCTTTATTGACCTTTCCCCAAATCCAGGCACCTCCTGGAAAAATCTGGCCCAAAAGCTAGTTTTTGTATGAGAAAATATGTTTTAATTGGTTAAAAATCCTTTTGTAGGATTGTAAAATAGTATTCTGGAGGACCCCTCATCTCAAAACAGCACCCACTCATGATCTAAAATTGAAAGAGATGCATTGTATCGATGAATTGATGAGCAAAGCAGCCCTAACCCTGTTTGTTTTTTGGAAAAGGCTTTTTAGATATGTCTAGCATGGAGTCCAGGTATAGCCTTCATGGCAACATGAGGAAAATAACGGCCCCAACACAGATCATCTGGGGAAAGAATGACAAGGTAAGGATTTCAACAACTGAGTTGCTGTTTCTGAAAGGGCCCTGGCTCAAGGAGACTCTTTGATTATTATGTGTGCCTATGTTGTCACCCCAAAAGGTGGAGAGATTTTGGGTCCCCACCAACTGTGTCAGTGTCTCCTTAAATGCTGAGGGAATTGCTTAGTTCAAGGAGGCCTGCAAGAGGTGAACAATGTTTTTATTTTTTTTTATTTATATACCGCTATTCCAAAGATCATAGCGGTGAACAGCAAGTAAGCTAATTAGCAAGTAAGCTAATTTGCCCCCAACAGTCTGGGTACTCATTTTAGCGACCTCGGAAGGATGCAAGCCTGAGTCGAGCTTGGGCCCTTTTGCTGGTCTTGAACTCGCAACCTCAAGAGAAGTAATAGTGCCACTATATTCTGCTTTGGTCAGGCCCCACCTGGAATATTGTGTCCAGTTCTGGGCACCACAATTCAAAAAGGACATTGAGAAACTGGAGCGTGTCCAGAGGAGGGTGACTAAAATGGTGAAGGGTCTGGAAACCATGTCCTATGAGGAACAACTTAGGGAGCTGGGGATGTTTAGCCTGGAGAAGAGAAGGTTAAGAGGTGATATGATAGCCCTGTTTAAATATTTGAAGGGGTGTCACATTGAGGAGGGAACAAGCTTGTTTTCTGCTACTCCAAAGAACAGGACCAGGAACAATGGATCCAAGCTGCAGGAAAAGAGATTCCACCTCAACATTAGGAGGAACTTCCTGACAGTAAGGGCTGTTTGACAGTGGAACACACTCCTTCCTCGGAGTGTAGTGGATTCTCCCTCCTTGGAGGTCTTCAAACGGAGGCTGGATGGCCATCTGTCGGGGATGCTTTGATTTGGATTTCCTGCATGGCAGGGGGTTGGACTGGATGGCCCTTGTGGTCTCTTCCAACTCTACGATTCTATGATTCTATGAACCTTAGGGATCATTTTCACCTATGTATACTAGTACCAACTGCAGGAGGACTGCAGGTTTAATGAATAAAGAAGGTTTTACTGAGAAATATACCAGACCCAAGTTACCCAACACACAATAGCAATTCAAGAAGAAACACCATACAAGGCTAACTGAAATAGAAGTATGGAAATTGAATAGTGAAGGCTTAAGGCTGTAGAGGTGGTGATATTTACCAGTCCTGAAGACGAATCCACAGGAAGTGGGGTGTGGCTCAGATGGTATCTGAGGGTGATGCAGGAAGAGGAGGAAGCTCTGGATGGTTGGACAGACCTCCAGTAATAGGCAGCTGTATGCACAGAGTGACCATGTGTGGGTTGGATATTTATATTCTGATAGATGCCCTCAAGGGGAGCTTAAAGTTCCCATATAAAGTACAAAACAAACAAACAAACAAGCTTCATTTATATACTGCTTCATACAACCTAAGCAGTGTCTAAGCGGTTTACAACTGTAAGCTAATTGGCCCCCAACAATCTGGGTACTCATTTTAGCGACCTTGGAAGGATGCAAGCCTGTGCCAAGCTTGAGCCCTTTTGCTGGTCTTAAACTCGCAACCTTGTGGTTTTGAGTGAGTGGCTGCAGTACAGGCATTTGACCACTGCGCCACTAGAGTTTGAGTGCTCGCTCACAGAATTGACAGAAAAGGCGATTTTGGTAGAGGGATACCTTCAGATTAACAAAACAGTAATTGGATGTTATTTGAGTAATTATGCTCAGAATTCTACAACATAGACTCCATGGAGAGAGAAATCCCAGAGGTCCAGGTGGGGTTCAGAAAAGGCAGAGGCACTAGGAACCACACTGCAAACATATGATAACTAATGGACTGCATGAGAGAATTCTAAAAGAAAATCAACATGTGCTTTGTAGACTATAGCAAAGCATTTTACTGCATAGATCATGAAAGGCTATGGAACGCGCTTAAAGACATGGGAGTACCAACACATCTGATAGTCTTGATGAGGAATCTGTACTCAGGACAAGAGGCTACTGTCAGACCAGAACACAGGGAAACAGAGTGCTTCCCAGTTGGTAAAGGGGTCAGACAAGGCTGCATGTTATCACCCTTCCTGTTCAATTTATATGCAGAAGATATTGTAAGAAAAACAGGCTTGGACACAGAAGAAGGACGAGTGAAAACTGGAGGAAGGAATATCAACAATTTAAGATATGCAGACGACACCATAATACTAGCAGAAAACCTCACAGACTACTAAGGAAACTCAAGGAAGAAAGTGCAAAAGCAGGGTTACTGTTGAACATAAAGAAAACAAAAATAATGACCATGGAGAAATCTACACAAATTCAACCTAGACAATGAAAAAATAGAAATAGTAAAAGAGTTCTCATACCTGGGATCAAACATTGATAGAAACGGGGACTGCAGCCAGGAAATCAGAAGAAGATTACGAATAGGGAGGGTGGCTATGAAAGAACTAGGAAAGATCCTAAAATGCAAAGCTATACAACTGAACACAAAAGTTAGAGTCATACAAGCCATTGTATTCCCTATTACCATGCATGGATGTGAGAGCTGGACAGTTATGAAAGAAGATAGAAAGAAAATCAATTCATTTGAGATGTGGTACTGGAGAAGAGTGTTGAGGATACCATAGACAGGCAAAAAGACAAATAAATGGGTCCTAGAGCAGATCAAGCCAGAAATCTCTTTGGAAGCCAAAATGACAAAATTTAGGCTGGGAACATGGCAGGATTCTTGCTCTTATGATGGTCCTACTCACGTTAATGCAATAGGACCACATTTGTCCCCAGTGCAAGAGGATATGCAAACAGCTTAGGGGAGGATACAACAATCAGCAAATTATCTTGGTGTTACCTGGGTTCTTCACATGTCTCTGGATCAATGTGTCCTTCCCATGGAGAAACGTTCTGGTGTTCCAAAGTTCTTAATGCTTAAAAATATGCCTGGCTCAAAACATGAAAATATAAAAGCCCATAAATAGTGTGTGGACGGGGGGCAGGGGTGGGTATGCTAACAATATGTATGTACATGCACATCTAAAATAGCCTTCCCCACCAAACAGTCAACCTTCAGATATGGAATACGTTGTCTGTCAGTTACTTCTAATTTTGGGAAGAAGAGTGGGTCTAAAACAGATCGGGGGATGTGTGCCACAGAATGGCCAATCACACCATCTGGAGGCTTCTTGGAGGCATGAGGGCCTCATGTGGCCCATGGTTGGAAGTAGGCTTTGGTTAGGATCCAGGAAGGCACATGTGCTGATGGGCCTGCTTCCATCAGTAGAATCAGCAGTACCCTCCCCTTTTCACTGTAGCTTTTGCTTGATTCTTGGTGTTGACAAGGTATCAAGGCTTTCAGACAACGCAAGTCAATCCTCTCTGATGCCTGGCCAGCTCATGATACACGAGAAAGGCCTATATAAAACCTGCCTCAAGTCTCACAAGAAGAGGCCCTCTTGCAAAAGTTCAAACCTCACATGAGATCAGAGACCTCATGGGAGCCAAGAACTCTGGGCCCTTCTCTTGTTATACTTGAGGCATACCTAATATAGGGCTGCTTCATGAACTGATCTATAGTGCTGCTGACAGCAGGAAGTGTGGATGCCAGCCACATTTGCAACAGACAGCCCCCATCTGAGTACATTTTGCTGTGTAACAAATGATCAGGGCTTGGTCTATTCTGAGTGCAAGTGGCATCCAGTTTTGGGAAGAGATATTGGACTACAAGCTCTCAAATACAGCCTTCAAGTCATTTCCAACTTAGAGCCACCTATCATATTACAGAACCTATTATGGGAGTTTCTATGCAAGATTTGTTCAGAAGGGGTTTGCCTTTGCTTTCCTTTGAAGCTGAGAGAGTGTGACTTGCCCAACATCTCCCAGTGGGTTTCCATGGCCAAGTGGGGATTTGAACCCTGGTCCTTAGGGTCATAGTCAAACACTCAAACCATTAACCCACACTGTCTGTCACTGAAATGCAGGTACTCTGTACACAGTGGAAAAGCACTGAGGGCTGCAGTGGGGAGGAGAGGGAAAGAAATATTGGCTTTAAGCCTTTATATTTGCTTTATGGTCAGTGAATTTATTGGTCTGATGAGGAGGAACATTGACTGTAGGCATCTATATTTGATTAATAGTCAGTGGATTTTCTACTCTGATAATAACTGATGATGATGGCCTGGGATTTTCACTTAAAAGATTTTCATTCTAATTTGCAATTCTCAATATCATATGTATATATTTAGTTTCTTTTTAAAAACGTGACATCCTCCAATAATGTCATTCTTTATTTCTTAGGTGATGGATCCTTCTGGAGCAGAAATCTTAGCTAAAGCCATTCCAGACTCCCAAATGCATATGCTGGACAAATGTGGACACTTCGTAACCCTTGACAGGCCGAAGAAATCAGGAAAAGTCATCCTAGAATTTTACTATGCAATCTGTGGCACAGCTAAGAATAAGACATCTCTATATGATTGTTTGTTCAAAACATGCTTTTTAAAATTTATTTTCATTCTTCTTTCAAAGCTGAGAACCGCACACAAGGATTAGGAGAAATGTGAAATCAGATAGCATAGTTATCTTCTGAACTGCATATCAGCCCAAGAAGCATGGATCACATCAGTATTCACTAACAGTTGAATTCCTCAAGCATCCCTGTTAGACATGCTTAGGAGCATGCAGCATGGCTGTAATTCTGTGAGCGTGGAGTTAAACCCATTGAACTCAGTGGGATCTACTTCCCAGTAAACATGAACAGTCTTGCTTTGCATATACATATTGTTAGAACTCTGGAGAATGAGCTGATATTATTTTGTGATGAGTCAAAGGATATCTCTGAACTCTTTCCCCATTCACACTCATATTCAGAAGAATGGAATCCAGTTTTGGGACAAAGGTGGAATATAAATCCCATAAATAAATAATTAAATATAAAGACAAAAAATAATGCACATATTGATGAAATTAAGATGGGTGCTACAGTCCAACAATACTACATGTTCCCTGCCCTTGCTTTTAAAAGCTGTGGAGGGAGAAATCCTGTAACTTTTTAAAGTATTCTTGAATTATTTTTTATTTACAAATACTTATATCCTATTTAAATTTAAATATTTAAAGAGGTGTTGTTATTTGCTGTCAAGTATAAACTTGTTTTTGTACTTTCTTCCTTAGCTTTCATCAGTAGTTATTCCAAATCTTTGCTATTTTCTGCTAGTAATGTGGTGTCATCTGCATATCTTCAATTGTTGATGTTTTTCTTCACAGTTTTCACACTTCTTTTACTCCAAGTCTAATCTTGCTTTTCGTACGATTTGTACTTTGTATAAATTAAACATGAAATATGATAAAATGCACCCTTGTCTGACTCTCTTGCTAATTGTAAACCATGGTTTCTCCATACAATGGCCTCTTGTGTAGAGGATAAGAGGACAATCAAATATTGTGGCACACCCATTTCTTTTAGAGCAATCTATGAATAAAACCTAAAATATACCCAAATGCACAATATATGAATAAACATATACTTTTGAAGTGTTCCATGAAGTAGATATTAGGTTGGGCTAAATGAGGAAGACTTGGGAGATTACTATACATGGTTTTTAAACTATGATTCTAGTAAAAAAAAATTGCACCTTTGGCAATGCTTATTACATGATGTTGCCTTGGATCAGTAGCTGCTGTGTATGTCAAGTGTGGTTAGGGCAGGAGTTCCCATATTCTTATTTGTTAATTTCATTCAATTTTTATTTCTTTCATTTTCCTGGAATGGGCAACAGAGCACCTGGGAAGTGCATGCAGAGCCCTAAGGGCTCCTCGGAGCACAGGTTGGGAACCCCTGGGTTAGAGCATCCTTTTTAATTCAAGGGGAAAACACCATCAATAGCTCCTGATTGCCTGGCAGTCCCAGGACTCCTCAATTTTGAAATGCCACTGCCAGGGCAGTTGTGAGATTGGCAGTCACATGGTGTCACAGTCTCCTCTTCTCCCTGTCCCTCCTTCCCTTTGCTATTCCCAAATAGTCTAATTTGGGGTTTTTTGACAGGGGTGTTGTATTTCTTTCCTTTTTAAAACTTAAATCACATTACCATAACTGCAGAATTGTATTTTTAAAAGTAAAATTAAAATAAAATAAAAGGCATGCTGGGTAGGGCATAGGGTAGGAAGGCAGATTAAGGGGGAGTCAAGATTGTGAAGACGTGTGATAATGGCAGGTTGTTAAACTGCTATGTTTGCTTTTTCATTGATTTGCATGATTGTGGTGAGAACAGGGCTCATGTGATAAAATCCTAAATTAAATCGGTAGAGGGTCAGAAGATTGGGGATGGGGTGTGTATTGTGGACAGAAAAAGGCAAAGGTATTTTTTCCTTGGCAATGCTTACCACATGACATCAGACCCATAACTGCTGTGTATGCCCAGTATGGTTAGAGGATCCTTTTTTTTGTTACTGATGGCAGAAATCAATTGGTGGCTTCAGGTCCATGCAAAGGAACACCTCCTCTGCCAATTCAGGATAAGCACCCTCTCACCTGCAGGCTGCTCACTCATTTTTTAAAAGTAAAATATTTGAACCCTCCCCAAGAACAAAACAGGCAAAAAGCTAGAACCATACCCAAAAGGCAGCACTAGATATAGGCAGCTTGGCCTATAGACAAATGTTGATGCCAGCAGTGCAAATGATAGTGCCAATGAGGGCTCATCCAGGCTGGGCAAAAGATCTGTGATTTGGTGGGTGTTGTACAAACTGAGTCTCCCTTATCTTGAATTCCAAAATCCAATATATTCTAAAAACCCATACTTTTTCCATGAGTGGCTGAAATAGTGACACTTTTGCTTTCCCATGGTTTATTCTACACACACTTTGTTCCATGCACAAAAGTATTAAAAATATGGTGTATAAAATTATCTTCAGGCATAAGGAGTACATGAAACATGAATGAGTTTTGTGTTCAGACTTGGGTCCCATCTCCAAGATATATATTGATGTACAGTATATGCAAATACAGGTGTTCCAAAGTAAAATTAAAAAATCTGAAAGCCAAAATACCTCTGGACCCAAGGAAGACTCAACCTCTACCTGCAGGTGTCTTGATATTTTTCAGTATCTAAATGAAGATCCTTCTGTTCTGGTCTATTTCTCATGAAATAGTTAGATAGGCTGTTCCTGGGAGGAATGGGGTGGGAGAAGGGTTTAAAAAGGGAAGAAAATGTAAAAATGGAAGAAAATTTTGTTCTATGGAATATTATGTGAATGATGAGTTATTGAATTCTATATGTGATCATTTTGTCTTTGAAAAAGTAGATAAATAAAGGGAGAAATGAATTTTAAGTTACAGGAGGGTATACAGTCAGACCTCTTTATCCATAATTCTTTATCCATGAATTCAACAATCCACAGCTTGAAAATATTTTAAAAATAATTCAAAAAGCAAACCTTGATTTTGCATTGTGTATAAGGAACACCACTGTATTTAATGGGACTTGAGCATCCACAGATGTTGGTATCCATGGGATGGTGGTGATAGTACCAAGGGCCCACTGTATTTTGACTGAACATTAGAAGGGACTTCTGGTTCATAAGACCAGTTCAGTAATGGAATCAGTTACCTACAGCTGTAGTTCTTAACCTGTGATCCACAGACCCCCAAGGGGCATAAGGTCCTCACAGCAAAGGCAGACTGGCTGCCTGAGTTTATACATTGCCATTCAATCTGGTCCAGCTACAAACTGGTGCAAAGAAGCACAGGAAAAGTCTTCCCTCCTCTTCTGTGCCTCTGAGGGAAGATTTAACAGATGGTGTAATTGCTAATGGGAGATGCAATCTCTGTCAGTTGTCCAGGGCAACCTAAGACCTGTCACTGTTGCTGCAGCTGCTGCTCAGTCCAGAACAGCAACAGGTAACCCCAGCCATCCTAAGTCAAGGTAAGCACAGTTTTTAATGCACTTTGGGATTTAAAATTTTAGGGAGTTAAATCTTGGTGGTCCGTGGCAACAAAAGATATTTTAAGGGGGTAAAGGAAAGGCTAAGAACCACTGATTTGTAGAGATGGCACTATCTCCTTCTCTGAATGTCTTCAGCAAGAGGCTGGGCAGATGTGTGCTACATATGTTCTAGCTGAAGTCCATGCCCTGAAGTCCCTGTTAGACTCAGTGGCCTCTGGGACTCTATTCAGCCCTATGAAAATATATTACAATATAAAGTAACCCTGTGAAGTGTAATTGGTGATGGCAATGGTGGTAGATGTGGCTGATTCCCATGGCAGTGGGATGGGTACTCCACTATGGAATTGGATACAAACTTTTAAAGGAAGCTATCCAAAGTGCTAAACACTATGCCAACATATAGGTTTAGAACCTATGCCCAGTATAACAAATAATACTGTACTACTTTACTTCTTTTACATGTACAAAAGCTATGCCCAGAAGGAGGATTTTTGAGAATTTGTGTCAAGGAAAGCAGATGACAATGTGGCCCCACAGATCCTCTGGGAAAAAAGCACAATGCAAGATCATGTCTATATGCCCTGCCTTCCAAACAAATCACTCACAAAGCAGTTTTCAAAAGATTGTAATAATTCCATCACAAAATCACCCAAAGAATGGTGTGGCGATTGGGGAGGGGTCCCTATTAAGTCAGTGTTACCTTAAATGTTGAAGAAATTAACTTTGCAAGAGGCTGAGTAAACTTTAGGACCATTGATACCTGTGTATACTGGTAATAACTAAGGAGGATTCCAGGTTTGGGTGAATTAAGGTTTTATTTTGAAAAATGCAGAGTGCAATCACAGACCCACAATAGCAATTCAAATAGACACAGTGTCCAGAGCTAACTAAAATGGAAATATGGAAACTGGGTGGCGGAATTTGAGGTGTTTAAGGAGGGCAATATTCAGCTGTCTGAAGAGCAGACCATGGAAATTGGGAATGGCTCAAACTGAGGGTGACACAAAACACACATGGAACACATAGACAACTGTAAGTGTGCTGTGGCTAGGTTTCTGAGACCAATATTTATACCTGAAACCTATTCTTTGGTGATGAGCTATCTCATAAGGTAACAAAGACTTCATGTTCCTTCCCAAAAATCAACGTTGGGATTCTGGACTGGTTGATGGCTTTAACTTTAAGGTCACAAAACCAGTGACTGGATCAGGACAGTGAATGGACAGGGAGGTTGGTAGGAAGCACAGCAGGAGGTAGGCAGAGAGAACTGACTTACTACTTTAGCGCAAGGAGACCACCATTATCTCTTGGTGCAAGAGGAAATGCAGAAGATTTGGGGGAAGGAAGGAATAATTAGTACAACCATTTAGCCTTGATTGTATTATTACCTGGATTGTCTACATGCCCTTAGGTTTTTGCACCTTTTCTCCTGGGAACTTCACCTAGGTGGTGTTCCCACTGGCCTAAAACATGGATTAGGATGCGAATTAAGGGGGCATCGTTCTCATTTAACCCCGAATCTGATCCCCATTGTCCTGGAATCATCCCCATTGAGTTTGAAATCTGAATCGGGTTTTATTGTATCTGCCTATAAACAGCTTTTTTAAAAAAAGTAGGTTTTAAAGCGGATTATTTTTGCTCCTGGGGTCCGATTCGTAGTATCCAAATGGGAACGACAAGGGTGTCTGATTCGGGAACCTGGAGATGGGAGGAGCAGCGCTCAAGGGGCTGGCCTGGGGATGTTACCCTCTTTGGTCTCTTTCTGCATCGCCAGCATCATTTTCTTCCATTCGCATAGCCTTTCCCCTGGTGGATTGCAATCTCCCCTCTGCTCCACATTCATAGACCGATGTGTGAGGAGAGCCATTGAACACCATTTTAAACTATTATTTTTTCTTCTTTTGCCTCTGCCTGAGTCCCTGAGCAGATGGGCTTTGCAGTACATGCCTGCTTGATCACACCCAGACAGCCCAGGGAGCAATGGGGCAGGCAAAGGGATTTGGGGGAATGGAGGCTCTTTCCCTCTTTCCCAGAGAAACTATGGGAAGACACAGGAGAGCCTGGACACCCAGGGATCTGGGGGGGGGGGGTATCGAGCCATCTCTTCTCTCTTCCCCAAAGAGTCTCTCCCCACTGAAGCCCGCTGCCTTTCCCCTTTGATCTGATTTGCCAAGCCTGGGCTTTGAATGCAGAGTCTCTCTCCACTGAAACAGTAGGTTTTATATGTGTGTGTGTGTGTGTGTGTGTGTGTGTGTGTGTGTATTCCAACCCTGGACTTTGGATGCAGAGTCTCTCTCCACTGAACAGTAGGTTTTATATTTGTGTGTGTGTGTGTGTGTATTCTAAAGTAAATTATAAAGTAACAATTTTTTTAATTTATGAAAAAAAAAAAACTAATCTGTAGTTCAAAACCCACTGTAGAAATAATACAGTTTGAGACCCCTTAACCTACCCTGGCTCAGTACTAAGGAATTATGGGAACTGTTGTGTTTGTGAGACATTTATCCTCCTCTGCCAGAGAGTGCTGGTGCCATACTAAACTACCATTCCCAGGATTCCCTAGCACTGAGTTATGGCAGTTAATATGGGGAGACACAGATGAGGACAAACTGAGGCTCCTTCTAGTCTGGGGAGACACAACAGAAGAGCCTCGGATGCAGCCGATTTTCATTGGCTGCCCCACCAAAAAAAACAGCCCCAAGACTTGTGACGTCTGAAGCCTATGTGCTTGATTGACAGCTTGCAGACACAAATGGGAACAGGGAGCAAATTAATCCGCTTTAAAATAAAGTGATTTAAAATAAATGGGAACAAAAACAGGGTCTAAATGAATTGAGGTAATTTGCCCCTTTTGGTAATGGAAACGATGGAAAAAATTCGAATTATTCCCGGAACATAATCCAAATCAGAATCGCGCCAGTATAATCCGTTTTATCTGCCAAGTGGGAAACCCCTCCCCCCCTTAGTGTTCCAAAAAGATCATTGTGACCTTGATCCTAGGTCCAGAAATCTGAAAAATGGAAGACCTGAAATACAGTGCAGGGAGTGCTAACATGGGCCCTGGGAAGATGCTGGGGGATGCCACCCTAACTTCCATGGCTCACTGCTATAGAGTTCTGTCTGAGATTTGTAGCTTTGAGACGTTCTTGTCAAAGAGCTCTGATGCCCCCACTAAACTACAAATACCAGAATGTTATGACATTGGGCCATGGAAGTTAAAGTGTGTCAAACTGTTTTATTTCTGCAGTGTCGCACCAGACTACATACCATCCATTAAAACAGCACCACTACCATTCGAAGTCCATCCCAGTTTCTAGAAGCCTGACAGCCTAAAAATATTTTCACTTGTCAACAGAAAGAGCACAAGGATGGTGCCATGCTGCTGGCATGAAATAGCAAATACATTTTCCCTCCAAGCTATGTTATTGTTCCCTTCAACACCCACAAGAGAGCACAAGCCAGACCTTACACCTCCTCATGCATTCTTTAATGAGGACATGCCAGAGCTTGGAATGTTACTTTTAAAAATCAACAACCAGTAGTTACTTTACTCATTCTTCCCCCAACGGTTCATTTCTTGTAACTGTTTCTAAGGAGTTTATCAGGCAAGTGAAATTGGAAGTATAATCCAATGGCACTCTGAATGCAATCATGGGGTTTCACGTTATTCCGTGATAGACTACCACATGCAATTTCGGACAATGGCAAGCTATTTTCGGGCAATGGGAAGTCAGTTTGAATGCAATTCGAATTCACGTAAATTCGCTGAACTAGCGAATTCACGTGAATGCGTTCTGGCCCCACTTTCTTTTTATTCGAAATTAAGAGAAATTCCTCCCATGTCATAAACTCCTATGGTTCAGAAATGTGATCTGATAAAGTAGAGTGAGTCCACTATAGCTTATGCTCTTTCACTTAGCTTCAAAGAAGGTGCTACAAAATACCTTTGTATCTTTTAACACCGTCCAAAAAGTAATTTATGGAGCTACTTCTTGCTAACACTGTTGCTGTTACTATTGTGTATTTAAAATACAGGAAAGACATCACAGCTATGGAAGAATGTCTTCTTCATACCTATTCTCGTTCCAGATTGTATTTACCCTATTTTTCTCACACTCCACAACAGTGGCTCTCAGTCGGGAAGGTTCCAGGTGTTAAACTTCAACTCCCACAATCCTTAACCATTGGGAATACTGGGTGGAGGTTCTGAGAGTGGGCCCATCTATATCTGGAGCTTTCCCAAGATTAATAACCATGGCTCTACAGTATGCCATATGATTTTACAGGGATTCTTACCTATGAAACCTTAAACATAATGAAAGAAGCTGCTTTGGTTTTATTTTTGTTTTTTTCATATTACACAAATACAGCACTATGGTTCCACTTTAACTACCAGGGCTACATCCTGTTCAATCCTAGGTTTTATAGTTTGATGAGGCACAAGATCTCTCAGGCAGAGAATTCTAAGGGCATCATGAAACCGTAAGTGCCACAATTCCACAACATGCAGTTATGCCAGATATAACTGTGTGCTGGAAAATTGTGTATAATCAAAATGTTTTAATTGTATAGTGGAAAAGAAACTTTCATCTTATCTTCCCCCAGAAGGGAATGTGACCCTGGGGAATATTAACAAGCACCTGGGCACTTTCTTTTCTGAATGCAGAAATAATGCAGTTTGATATCGCTGTAACGGCCATGGCACAATGCCATGGAATTCTGGGCTTTGGAGTTTTGTGAGATATTTAGCCTTCTTGATCAGAGAGCCATGGTGCCGCAACAAAATACAAATCCCAGGATTTCATGGGATGGAGCCATGACAGTTAAAATAGTGTCAAACTGCATTACAGTGGTGCCTCGGGTTACGAAAGTAATTCGTTCCGCGGCCGCTTTCGTAACCCGAAAAGCCTTCGTAAGCCGAAATGCCATAGGCGCTAATGGGGAAAAGCCGCGATTCCATGTAAAATAGCGCCGAAAAGCACCAAAAGTTTTTTCGTAACCCGAAAAAACATTCGTAACCCGGAACAATTATTTCTTATGGGATTTTTTTGTATCCCGAAAATTTCGTAACCTGGGTATTTCGTATCCCGAGGTACCACTGTATTTCTACAGTGCAGATGGGTCCAGAAACAGGCAACTGGACCTAGGTGCTATTGCCAGTGACAAACTGACAACGGGATCCATTACCTGGTTCTCTCTTGAAGAAGAGGGCCATGCTAATACAGTGGGCATGCCACATTGGCCAACTAACAATTTTCAGATTCAACTGCCCACAGATCACTACATCCCTATTATTAAATGGTGGTATGTGTATGCAGACATACTGTTGCAGATGTGTGTACATCACCACCCACTGAATAATATGGGGCACAACTGTCTGTGTTTTTTCCCATCTACAGAGAAGTCTAAAACTGAACCACTGTACTAGTTAGCCTCAGAGTAGCTTCTTCTTTGTTTAAGTGTGAATTAAACGTTGTGTCCTGTCTGAACATTTGACAATGTTTGTCCTCAGTGTCTGGTGTGTGTGTGTGTGTGTGTGTGTGTGTGTGTAACAACTTCATTAACCTGCTTCTTGTCACTTCCCTACAAACAAAATTTTCCCAGACCATAAAGTTTCTGAGTTCAATATAAATAAATATAAAACACCCTTCAACTGTCCTGTGGTTCCAGTTTGCAGCTGCTTTTAAAATGTCCCAAACTCTCTCTCCCCCTCCTACTTCCCTTCTTTATTCTCTGCTTACTTTTAGTTGCTGCAATTCAAAGTGCAAAAATAGTTTGCACTTAATTAACTCAGTGAGGGGGGAGGAGAGAAGGAGACAGAGTCTTACCTTCCCAGTGGACTCAAGCAAAAGCAAACTGCTGCAGCCTCTCATAAATTGCCTGTTCTTGCCCATTAAAAAACTTTTACCATCTTAACCACACTTTGATGTTGCTTGGCCATATGTATCCTGATTTTCATCTACAAAATATTGAAGGGTAAGATATAAGTTACAAATCATCAGCAGTGAAAGCCAGCATGGTGCAATGGTTTGAATGTTGAACTATGATTCAGGAGACCAGGGTTTGATTCCCTGATCCGCCATGGAAACCCACCTTGGGTGAGTCACACATTCTCAGCCCCAGAAAACCCGATGATAGGTTCACCTTAGGGTTGCCGTAAGTCAGAAACAAACACAACGTCAGTATTAGGGATTGCATGAAAGAACGTTTCCTTTATCAGTGATTAATTTCCTGTTGGAAGCACATAGGAATTTAGATTGCCACAAAACTTGGTGACCAAGATGACCATTCTCTCCAAACCACCACCACCACCCCGGTTTTCCTAATCAGTATAATTGCAAAACATTTGGCCTAAATCTAATTGCTAGACTTAGATAGAACCAATTAATCAACTGTTGAAGGGTAATTCAACACTTCATGTAAATTCCATTGATTCCATGGACCTAGATGAGCTGAGACTGGCAAATGGATTTATGTTGATTAATCTGGGAAACTGAAAAAAAAAATGATCTTTGTGAATTTGAATATGAACTGAGTTGCCCCAGAGATCCACAACAAATATGTAGCACATTGTCCACCACCTTAATTTTCCTGTACAGTACTTGACTTTAAAAAAAACACCATCAAATTCTTCAGAAATGTGTTACTTGGAAGGAACTTTTGGAAGAAAATTCACTGGAAAAAAACATTTAAATATAAATTTTCATGCAAATTTAAAAAGAGAAATTGTTGAAGAGTTAAGGCAGAAATGGAAGAGAATTAACATATGGATAAACACTTGCCAATATGATATAAATCAGAAGTAGACAGCTTGTTTGCAAAAGTGGTTTGCACTCTTCTAGCTCAGCCCGGAGGAGAGGAGAGGCTCAGACAAAAGCTAACTGTCTCAGCCTCTCCTAGCTTTCCTCATTAATAACTTTTGCCTCCTTGACCACACTCCAAGCATATCTCAGTTTTTATCTATGGCACATTGGAGGATTTGATATATTGTGCTGACCTCAGCAAAATGTCAAAGGGAAAGAATCCAGAGTAGTTAAAAACACTTTAAACCTGATTGTTTACATTGTCTGGACATGTCTTTTTCCCTGCCCCTTTCCATTCACACATCTGAGTTATTTAAAAGGTACAGACATGCATCTGCACACCCACACGCCACTCGAACAACCGTACTATTATTTCTGACATATATTGATCATTACCTGGGATAGGCTTGCTATGGAGTGGTCTTCCGTTTCTTTTTCTCACTGCTGCGATTGCATCTTGTGATCTGCATCTTGAAACTGAGCGGAGGTGGCTGCAAACAAGTTCTTCAGGAACATGGAGAGGCTAGATGAGCTACCTGCCTCCCACATTGGGAGCTCTGTGTGTGTGTGTGTGTAATGAAACTCTTTCCTACACGTTTCCCTCCCAACTGCTGATCTGAAACCAAATTCAGCAGAAAGTATTCTGGCACTTTAAGGGCTATGGCAAGGATCCAGCTGGCTCATTCCCCTTGCACAGAGTCTAGCTCCACAAATAGGTGCACCTTTTCAAACTTTGCACAAAGGGGTGCCTCCTACCTCCTCACAAGCATAAAGACACAGGTTCTCTGTGCTAGCTGGGCATAGGTTCCCCTCATGTGCTGGAATAGCCAACGACTGACTTAGGGGAGAGTGCTAAAAACTCCCAGCTGGCTCTGTTGATATTATAACAAGCTGTTTATCTAGTTTTGCAGAAAGAATGGGCTCTATCAATAGGGAACAGCTGGCCATGAATTCATCAAGGGATTCATCTCATCTGGGCTCAACAGGGCCAAACACATTTATAACCTTTTACATTTGGTCCTTCTTATTTTACTTATTTCTAGATGCAAAGATATGCTAATCATAATTTCATTTAGAAGGTCCAGGACTGCTATTTTCTGGAACCAAAGGATGCATATGAAGGAATGGTGTCTTCTTCCCACACCACTCAGTACCAGGCCCTCAAATTCCCATGCTGGTCCCTTGTAGTTTCCTGAACCCTGGTTTTAAAAAAATCACCTGAAATTGTTCCTAAAGCCCCTCAATGCACAAAAATATGCCAAAAACACCCTCCACCATCTTATCCCACCCATGTCCAAATACCTTCCATCTCCAAATATCTTCCACCTCCAAATTGTTTTACCTAATTGTTTTTTCCCTCTTAATCTAAATGACTGAAATTCCTCCCCTGGGATTTAGGCTGCATCTACACTGCAGAATTAATGCAGTTTGACACCGCTTTAACTGCCATGGCACAATGCTATAGCACTGTGGGGTTTGTAGTTTTGTGAAATATTTAGCCTTCTCTGGGCTTTTGCCTTCCTCTGAGCCTGAGCGTGTGTTTTCCATGTGGTTTTCTAGTGGGTTTCCGAGACTGAGTGGAGATCTGAACCACGGTCTCCAGAGTTATAGTCCAATGCTCAAACCACTACACTGCAGTGGTTCTTCTGCATCTACACTTGATCCTTATTCAAGATGGTATGTGCCAAAAAGAATAGAAACTTGTAGGCATCGTTATGCCCCAGCAGCTATGAAACAACGCAAGACTTTCTGGTAATGCCTAGGATAACAATAAGATAAAGCCAGCATATTGTAATGGTTGTATTTGCTTTGGCTGCAAAAAAGATTAGAAAGTGGCAGTTAGAGAAAACTTGGACATGCAAATGGATTAATTTGATATTCTTGTCAATAATTTTGAAATTCTCTTATATCAGTTTCTTGCTTATATCACTTTGTGGCATTTTGCATATTTTGTATTTTTCTAATGCATTTGTCAGGGCCTTTGTCTAGGCAGTGATTCCCAGACTTTGGTCTTCTAGGTGTTTTGGACTTCAGCTCCCAGAACATTGTCTAGTTGGCAGGAATTCTGGGAGCTGAAGTCCAAAACATCTGGAGAATCAAAGTTTGGGAACCACTGGACTAGAGACATTTAGAATACAAATCAGATAAATAAATGAACACACTGATTTTGATCAAACCAGTAGGCATTCACAATCTTTGTAGACCCAGAACCTATTGGATTATGAGTGTGATATCTGCAGGAAATATGACTGTACAGGCATGCACAAAGATATGCACTCAGAGTAGATAATCACAATAAAAGCATGTACGGTATATATTTGCTGTTATAGGAACTCTCTGTAAATAAAAGGAATGAACTGACTGCTATATTTCATATGATGAGAATGCCCTTTTGAGTGATAGCATTAGAAGCCTTCCATCAGGAATCACCCAGAATTTTCTAAAGGTTAGAAAGGTGGATGAGAGTCAGATCACTGTGAAGAGATCAAAATCAGACATTATGGACAACTCTTGCAGTTGTCCTTACCTTGCATGTTTTCTTCACAGATAAAGTTAAACATTTTAATCAGTCAATCAGTCATAATGATATATAGTCAGGTAGCTGCTACTAGATTAGGCAAGACTGGAATGCCTTCTAATCCCTAATTGGACAGAGACAATAACCCTATAAATGAAGCATTGTCTTTCTGGATAAGCAGCTTTCTAACCACGACAATAACACTACCTTAACTTGGGAGTAAGTATATCTCTCCGCTGCTTTCAATGGAAATAGTACTTGACATAGCTCAGTAGGTTTGAAAACTAATGATATCAGAGTCATTTTGTGTTTGTTTTTTCTCTTTTCTTCTGAAGGCATTATATATCCATTTTAAAACTTTGTCTAGGTGTACTGAATTTCATATTCTAGTAGAATTAACTTAATAATGCTTTTGTTTTCCATCAGGTATCTTATAAAGGAACACTGTAAGAGACACTGTTACTCTGTCTAGATAGTATTAGAATTCAAAGATATAGCTGTGTTCGTCTGTAGAATCAGTATGTAGAAAGATCTTGTAGCACCTGTGAGACTAACTGAAAGAAAGAAGTTGGCAGCATGATCTTTCCTAGACTTACTGTATATACTTGACTATAAATCAACTCAATGTATAAATCGAGGACAGGTTTGGGAGCCAAAATTAACGATTTTGATATGACTTGTGGATAAAAGTTGAGGATAGAATTTAGGGGCATATAAATGTATCTAAATGATGAAGCAAAGGATGCCAAAGAATGTAGAAAATTCCAGCAGGCATAACTATTTGTCCTTAAAATAAAGGCTGGATGAATGAGAGAATAGAGGGGGGGGATCAGTCATTCCAGGACAGATTACATTTTTGCCTTTCAACAGGGAATGGTTTCTTTAAAAAAAAAAAAAGGAGTTAAATTACAGTAATAAGTCAGACCCGTGGATAAGTTGACTTAGGTTTTTTTGGTTCAGTTTTTTTACTATAATTTTTAGACTTATACAAAAGCATATACAGTATGCCTACTTCCTCAGACGTATCTGAGGACGTAGACTGAAGTCTACGAATGCAGCCAACTTCTTTATTTCAGTTAGTCTCAAAGATGCTACAAGATCTAGATAATGTGATAGATAACTGATAGTTAGATAGAAAGTGCAATGTGTAGCACTCCTGATTTTATTGGACTGCAATTCCCATCATCCTTCACTGCTGGCTTGGGCTGTTGGAACCTGCAGTCCAGCAATATTGGGAGGGACACTGTCGTTCATCCCTGCACTTTGTCTCAAATTAGCACTTTGTCAGATAGGTCAGGGATGGGAATTATGCAACTCTTCAGATGTTGTTGAACTACAGCTCCTATCAGCCCTAGCCAGCATAGCCAAGGATAAAGAAAGCTGAGAGTTGCAGTCCAACAATGTGAGGTGGAATGCATCGTTCCCGCCTCCTAAAATAGGTGAAAAAATTCAATGGCTTTCATTGTCAGTGCAGATCATATTTTGATAGTTTGCTTATCCTAGGGGTTAGACTTTATTAAATACATCTGCTAAGAAACTGTGTTCCAATAATATACAGTTTGTGAGATATCATTTGTGAAATGTATGTGCAAAATACTGAGAACCAGTGTGTTGGACTATGGCTCTGGAGACCAGGGTTCGATTCCCACCTCACCTATGAAACCCCCTGGGAGACCTGGGTGAGTCACATGCTCTCAGCCTCAGCTCCCAAGATAGGGTCGCCTTAGGGTTGCCATAAGTTGGAAACAACTTGGCAACATCCAACAGCAGCAACAACCATGTGGAACATAGCATACGTATTTGCCTAATTTGCCTGTTATGTTACATGAAGAGGTGGGTTTTAGGACCTACAGAACTTGTTTCTGTGTTAGGGAGTGATCTATTTTGTGTGTTTTTGTGTTGTGTGTCTTCAAGTCATTTCTAATTAATGGCAATCCTAAAGTGACCCTATCATGAGGTTTTCTTGGCAAGATTTGTTCAGAGGTTTGCCATTGCCTTCCCCTGAGGCTGAGAGAGCGTGACTTGCTCAAGGTCACCCAGTGAGTTTCATGGCCGAGCTGAAAATCGAACTCTGGTCTCCAGAGTCATGGTCCAACCTTCAAATCACTACACCACTCTGGCTGTCTAGTTACATTTTAGTTATTGCTAAAATAAATTATTTTTTGGAACTAGTTTTTTTCTAAGCTCTCTGTTGTACCCTATTTCCAAAATGCATGTCTACTTCCCTGCTGTATGACTGTCTATGAGTTAATGTGTATCAGTATTGTACACAAGTGTTGTGGACTATAACTCTCATTAAGCGCATTTGAACATGCTCACTAGAATGGGTGGCGGGTTGGAGAAGTTAAAAGTATTATAGATACAATCCTAGATTTGGAAGAGACCACAGAAACAAGGCTGCCCATTATCTCCATTACATTTTGCTTTAATTATAGAACTCTTAGCCAGTGATGTAAGAAATGAAAAGGAAATCATAGGTTATATAATTGGGAAGGAAGAAATAAAGATAAATTTATGTGCAGATGATGATTTACTAACTGCACAGTTACCATATCAATTAAAAATTAATTGAAGTAATGCAAAAATTCGAACGGGTATCAGGACTTAAAATCAATAGTAAAAAATCAGCGATAATGTTTCTCAACACCGAATAGCAAGAACAAAAAGGAATACAGAATATAACAATTGAAATTGGGGGTCAAGAAAATGAAATATCTGGGAGTAGAATCATAGAATCATATAATGACTAGTGTGGATAATATAACACAAGGTAATTATAACCAAGTTTTGGGGGAAAGTATCAGATATCAAAGTGGTCCCACAAAAAAATGGAATACCCTCACTAGAGTAAGAGGATTTAAAATGATGCTGCTTCCAAAATTATTATATCTTTTTCAAACAATTCCAGAAATAATTCCTTCAAAGTTGATTAGAAAATGGGACAAGAGTATTAAAGAATGGATTATGGGAAAGAAAAAAAATTAGAGTATCAAAAACATTAATTTATTCACATAAAAAATCCCAGAATTCCCTAGCATTGGGCCAAGCAGTTAAAGTGGTGTCAAATTGGATTATTTCTGCAGTGTGGATGCAGCCCTAGAAGACTTCATAGGTATCCTATTAATAGATAACAACCAAGCACCCCTTCCCCATGAGAGCCAATGTGGCATAGTGGTTTGACCTTGGACACGTCACACTCTCTCATCCTCAGAGGATGGCAGTGGCAAACACTCTCTGAAGAAATTAGAAACGACTTAAAGCCACAACAACAACAACCTCCTCACCACACCATTTAACTTTACTTCCACACACACCACAAAAAACCCTGCAAGTGGATTTTTGGGCTCTTCTGATTTGGGGCTTATCTTTTGACACTTTTGGCAGCCTGTCTTGCTCTTAGATAAACCCACTGGCTACAAAGTGGCCCTTGGATTCAACAAAGTTGTCCTTCCCTTCATAAAATGGGTTTAAAGGATTTTATTAAAACAAGTTTGGGGAATTGTTAATAAGGGTTTAGCGTTTGACATTTTGAATTTTAATTAATTTTAGCTCTTTGTTTTGTTCCATTTTTATATGACATTTACACACACACACACACACACACACACGTGTTAATAACTAGCTTGCTCTTCCTTTGCAAGCTTGTTTGGGCATTACTATGGAGAGGCAGTGGAGCCACACAGGGTAGGACTGCAATGACAAATATTCATAGTTAATGAGCAGTGTGTTGCCACTTTGATCTCATGGCCAATTGCTGCTTTGACCTCAACATCGGTCAGCTGCTTCTAGCCATCTAAATCTAAATGGGGATCTAAGTTGCTGGGCAAATAATAAAAGGGTGGGTAGATGGATGCTTTGAGTCATATACTCTTGCCCTGAAAATATATATCATATGCATAAATGCTATATCTGATGTCCTCCTTTTCACTTCTTTACACACAGAGCTGGGGAATAACTAGGTACAAATAACTAGTTGCTTATAATTGGCTTCCTTTTTCTAGTAGTATTACTTTTTATCATCACTTTATGAATACAGGGCATTATAAATCATGGGCCTAAATGCTTTAAAGGCATCAGAGCCTGTCTGATCTTGGAAGCTAAGCAGGGTCAGACCTGGTCAGTACTTGAATGGGAGGCTGCCAACAAATACCAGGTGCTGTAGGCTATATTTCAGAGGAAGGAACTAGCAAAACCACCTCTGAGGCTGCAGATGTAATCCAGGTTGACACCACTTTAACTGCCGTGGCTCCATCCCTATGGGATTCTGGGAACTGTAGTTTGTAGCACCAGAGTTATCTGACAGAGAAGGCTAAATATCTCACAACATTAAAAATCCCAGAATTCCCTAGCATTGAGCCAGGGCAGTTAAAGTGGTGTCAACCTGGATTATTTCTGCAGTACGGATGCAGGCTGAGTATTCCTTGCCTAAGAAGATCCAATGAAATTAATAGGGTCGCCATAAATCAATAGATAAGTTGAAGGCATGCATGCACACACACACACATTATGTTACAATTATAACTGAATGAGACAAAATGTGATTCCTTTTGCAGTGTAACATTTTGGTTACATTCACCAGTATGGGGCCATGGTCTCACCAAATGGTAGAGGAATGTCACATGATTCATGTGCTGATCTGTGATGCTGTGTTGTTGAGATGGCAACAAGGAAGCATAGAGGAAAGCATATTTGGTGTCACAGTCCAGTAGTTTGTGATGTTTTTAATTAAAAAGCACTTAAAATTAGCTACTATTTCTAATGTAGTTACTTCTGAGGAACCAGAAGTTAAAATTGAACTACAGCATACTGGTCCAAAACTAACAAACAGAACTTCAACAGGGAGAAATTTAAGACACTGCACTTAGGCAGAAAAAATGAAATGCATAGATATAGGATGGGGGACAGCTGACTTAGCAAGACAACATGTGAAAGGGATCTAGGAGTCCTAGTAAACCACAAGATGAACATGAGTCAACTGTCTGATGTTGCAGCAGAAAAGGCCAATGCGATTCTAGGCTGCATCAATAGAAGTATATGTTAGGGTATTGGTAAATTTCAACAGCAGATAATTTGCAGCAAAGTGTGAGAAACAGAAGACCAGTCCAGCACTTCCCCACACACATGTATCAGCCTAGTAAAAGATAAGAGAGAGTCTTCATCTAAAATAACATAAAATAAGTAATAGTGCCGCTATATTCAGCTTTGGTCACCCACAATTCAAAAAGGATGTTGAGAAGCTGGAGCATGTCCAAAGGAGGGGGACTAAAACGGTGAAGGGTCCAGAAACCATGCACAGTGAAGAACAACTTAGAGAGTGGGATATGTTTAGCCTGACCTGAAGAAGAGAAGGTTAAGAGGTGATATGATAGCCCAGTTTCAATATTTGAAGGGGTGTCATATTGAGGAGGGAGCAAGTTTGTTTTCTGTTGCTCCAGAGACTAGGACCCAGAACAATGGATGCAAGCTACAGGAAAAGAGATTCCACTGCAACATTAGGAGGAACTTCCTGACAGTAAGGGCAGTTCGACAGTGGAACACACTTCCTCGGAGGGTGACAGAGTCTCCTTCTTTGGAGGTTTTTAAACAGAGGCTGGATGGCCATCTGTTGGGGGTACAGTACTTTGATTGTGTATTCCTGCATGGCAGAATGGGGTTAGGCTGAAGGGTCTTTGGGGTCTCTTCCAACTCTAGGATTCTATGATACAGCAGGATTGATCTACCATTTCAGGCTTCGGAATAACATCTATGACAAATTACTTTTAAAAAGCAACTTTTATCCAAGAGGAGACAGAATAGATCTTTGCTTATCTTTTTCAACTCACATTTACAGCATGTAATCATAAAGGTTTTTAATGTCGCATTGAGTCCCTATACTGTACAAGCCCATTAGGGTTTTATGATCATCTGGAGAGGCCTTTCTCTTTGTCCCACCACTAGCTCAGGCTTGTTTAATGGAAACAAAGGAGAGGACTTTCTTGGTCATTGTCCCCATTGTGCGGTAATCTAGCATGGGGAGGGCAGCTATGAAAGAACAAGAAAAAATCCTAAAGTGTAAAGATATACTGAGCACAAAAGTTAGAATCGTACAAGCCATTGTATTCCTTATTACCATGTATGGATGCGAAAGCTGGACAGTTAAGAAAGCAGAGAAGAGGAAAATCAACTCTTTTGAGATGAGGTGCTGAAGAGGATACCATGGGCGGGATACAGACCGCCCCTTTGGGGCGGCCTGCACCCACCCCTTTCCCTGAAGGATTGGGGCCTCAGCAGCTACAGCGGCAACCTCAGAGGCCCCAATCCACCGCTTTTCCAGGCCTTGGGGAAGCAGCAAAACACCGCTTCCCCGCAGCCTGGAAGGGGGTGTCCTTGGGGTTTCATGCCCCAAGGACACACCGACAGCGATGGGGAGAGAGAGAAAGGGCCCGCTCAGCCCCTTTCTCTTTTGTATCGCTGGCACAGCCGTGTAAAGGTTGCGCCAGCGATACCCGTGGCAAAAGGAGCTCTGTTTTTGAGCTCCTTCCGGCACTGCTGAAAGGGCGCCACAAGCACCCTGCAGCAGCGCCAGGACATCATGCTTGCGCTGTGATGTTTGGCTGTGGCGCAGCCGTGACGTCATAATGGCAGCACCCATGTAGACAGGGTGCTGCCATTTTGACACTGTGGTTACGTGCTAGGTTTGTGGGGTGTCTGTAAAGGACACCCCGAGGCAACCCTAGCACGTATCCAGGCCGGCACTTTGGATACCGCCATGGAGAGCCAAAAAGACAAACAAATGGGTCCTAGAACAGATCGAGCTGGAAATCTCCCGGGAAGCCAAGATGACTTAACTAAGGCCGCCATACTTTGGCCACATCGTGAGAAGGCACAACTCATTGGAAAAGACAATGATGCTAGGAAAGGTGCCACATGCTAGATGGATGGACTTAAAAAACTCATGGATATGAGTTTGCATGAGCTAAGCAGAGAAGTGGAGGATAGGGAGTCTTGAAGATGTCTCATCCCCAGGGTTGCCATGAGTTGCAATTGACCCTAAGGCAGTTAACAACAACATATATTTTATTGTTTTAATGCATTTTAATATTTTAATTTTTTAAATATATGACTCTTTAACTATACGTTTTATATTTTAATTCACCTTTTCTAGTGTTTGTAATCTGTATTGTTTTTAAAATGTTTGGATGATGATGATGATGATGATTATCATTTCTAGTGTTCATTCCTTTATGTCATTTGTCCTCATAACTGCAGGAGGATCCCTTGGGCTGAAATATAGTGATCTAGTGGTCAGCGGCTCTCTGAAGAGATCAGCCCTTCTTCTGTCATGTGCTGCTCCAGAAAGCAGAAAAGCATAAGAAGAGTTCTTCTGGATTACAATAACTGAGCCCTGTTTATATCCTCTTCTCCTAATTTCAATGATTTCTGATTCTTTTCATGCCCAGGCAGTAAAGACAGAATGAGACAAGCAGACATGGGACACTGTTTGATCAAGGTACTCTTGAGGACCATGAACCTCATTGTGTCTGGCTTAATATTTACTTTCCTCTTCATATACCACCTGGGACCTTCACTAAAGATATTCCAGATCATGATGTGGTGAGTGTATACCTAGCAACATACAAGGCAATTGTAAGCACACCAGTACCCTGCAGGTGTTTGGGACCACAACTTCCATCAGCCCCAGCCTTCACAGCCAATGATCAGGATTCATGGGAGTGGTCATCCAAACTGTATGGATGGTAACAGGATTCCTACCAGTGATCTATATGGCATGGAAATAAAATAGGATAGGGATGAAATAGGTAACTTCTTTAGCAGGAAACAATATCTCCTTTGAGATAGGAATCCCAGGGAATAAAACTAAGGACATTATCACACCAACCTTATGTCTTGAAGTAGTCGCATTAGGAACATGTTTCTTATCACAATTCTCTTCTTTCATACAACTGCTCTGCTTGTAAAAAAAAAAAACCTTCCCTTGGTGTGATAAGCCTTTTCAGCTCAATTCCAGCATTACAGCAGTCAGTGTCAATGACAAAAATGATGAAAAACTATTTTAAAATATTGATTTAAATTTTATTTTCTAGTTTTACCATGAATATGCACTGCAAAGATTAAAAAACAAACCAACCAGGCAGTGTTACCTGTTTTGGAATAGATTTGGGGGGGGGGGGGTGAATCAGGCCTGTTTTGTCAGAACTTTCACAAGGAGGATTGCAAGCATATGTTTTCTAAAAAACTGATAATGGACTTGGAAACTAGAGGTTCTCTGTGTTTCCCAAACTATGTACCCCTTTGTAAACCCTGAATTGCTACTCTTTGCTATAGAAATATGACTGAAAATGATTATTCTTCAGGACACGGTTGCTTAAGCTCCTTCTACTCAATGGTGTGTAGCAAAGCCAGCAAAGTCTTCAGTTAATGCCTTCACAATCCCCTGACCACACAGAACTCCCTGGTATTACTATTATTGTTGTAATTTCTATTCCAACTTTTTCTCAGATTGGGATTTAAAGCGGCTTGCAATTATTAAAAAAATATTCTAAAAAATTGAAAAAATGCAAAAGTATTTTAATAATTAATAATAAAAATTTTATTTCTATTTTCTTGCCTCTCCCAGGGTGGATCAAGGCGGGATTACAAGCCAATATAATACATACAAAATACATCGATAAAATGCAACAATAATAATTTTTTCCATTAAAAACTAGCTCGTCATCTGTGACAATAACAGTAAGATTGTATTATGGTCAAGAAGTGGAGCAATATCTCCTACATGAGGTCAGGCAGGTAAGCTCGCCAGAAGAGATCCATCTTAAGTGCCTTCTTAAATGCCCACAAGGAGGTAGTAAGGTGGATCTCTTCTGGGAGGCCATTCCACAGTTTCAGAGAGGCTACTGTGAACGCTTGTTGGGAAGTCAATACAAGTCTGGTTGATTGATTTTCTAATAAATTCTTCTCAGTTGTTCTGAGATGCGGGACGGATTGTGTAGGGAGGGGTGTTCCCGCAAGTAGCTCGGGCCCAAGCCATGTAGAGCCTTAAAGATAATAACCAACACCTTGTACTGAGTGATTGTTTAAATTGTTTAAATTTTGTAAACAATCACAATTGTTTAACACAATTAAACAATCAGAAAAAATATTAAACCTGGTTAAAACATATACTGTATTAAAACACACACACACACCAAAAATTGCAGTATCTAGTGCACTGTAAAAGATAGGCCTTATATCATTACTCATCAAATGCCTGTCAGAACAGAAAAGCTTTTGCTTGTTTGTGAAAAGAAAGTCAGGAGGGCGCCAGTCTAAGTTCTCTGTGGAGGGAGTTCCAGAGGCTGAGACTCTCCAGTTCTGTATTGTTTATTCTGTATGACTACCTGGGATTCAGGTGAGACTCTATACCACTTTTCCCTGGTGATGTCAAGGACTTACCTGAGACTTCTGCATGCAAAGTCAGTGTTGTACCACTGAACTACAGACCTCCTCCTCCTGCTGCAGTGCTTGTGCCACTTGTGGGACTCTTCAGCCTGAACTTCACATGGAGCTGTCCAGGGTGCTGGTGCTTGCTTTGCTTAGAGTTTGCTTCACTAGACCCTGATTTCTCCTACATAAGCTTTGCCTTTCTTGGTGGTGTCTTATCATAGTATTGGTGAACTTGTGGCCCTTCAGGCTGCATCTGCACTGCAGAAATAATGCAGTTTGACACTGCTTTAACTGCCATGACAGAGAAGGCTAAATATCTTTTAAAAATTTGCACATCCCAGAAATCCATAGCACTGAACCATGACAGTTAAAGCAGTGTCAAACTGCATTATTTCTGCAGTGTAGATGCAGCCTCAGATGCTATTGGACTTGGATTGGATGATTCTATGAAGCCCAGTAGCTTTTGAGGCTAACCTGCACTGCAGAAATAATACAGTTTGACACTGCTTTAACTGTGATGGCTCAATGGTATGGAATTTTGTGATGTGCAGTTCATATTCCATCAGCCGCAGCCAGAGGGCAAAGTGGCAGGAGTTCTAGTCCATCAACTTTAGAAGGTCATCAGGTTCTCAAGCCCCTGGTTCAGTGATACCTAAATGTGGTTTGTCTGACTTTACTTCTCAGTGTGGAAGTCAAATTCATGCCTCACACCCAGGCTAGGACTCCGTCTGAATGGGGCCAGCAGTATTAGGCCTGATTCTGAAGAAGTTGTGGGTAAAAAGAAGTAGTGAGGATGGAACTATGACAGTAGACCAAACCTACCACCCCAAATATGGCAGTGTAGGGAGCTGACTTGGAGGCTAATGCAAGAAAGCAGGCAGGGAAGGGCAGCGGAACTTAGTGGATCATCCTAGCTACATAATTCTAGAATATACGTAGTACAGCAAACAGAAGCTCAGTAGAAAACAGTGTTATATTACTCTGTTGGCCTTCTGGGCACAACTCTCTCCAGCGAACATGAAGTTTCTGATTCAAGTATATATGTATTCTAGTCTGAGTGAACTGCAGGCTATCTTCCTGCTATGTTAAAATCTCCCAAATTTGATACCATTTCAGTTGATCTGCTACTATTGATCTGAGAAAGATCCAAAGGCTTGCATAACTGAAATCTTTTCTGAATTATTCCCATCTCACAGATGGGTAATCCAGTGTAAACAGGAGAGTCAGCAGGAATTCTAAACTTCTAATTTTAATAGAAAGTCACTAAAATATGCTTGTATTGTTCTCTCTGCCATTATTCAAGTTGTTTTTCTTTGAAATTTTAGGTATAAACGCCAGAAAAGGGGTGTGAAAGTGAAATATGTTGAGCATGATGGCTACAGGTTCTGTTACTTCTCCCGTGGGAAGCCTGGACTCCAGCCATCCATGCTGATGCTTCATGGGTTTTCGTTCAACAAAGACATATGGTTAAATGCCATCAAAGTATGTTTCCACTTGTTTTTCTCTTCTAAACCATGACTCAATACACGCTGGTGCTGGGGGAGGAGAGACTGTGTTTTTTCATCACTCCTATCCTTCCCATGAGACTTGTGCAGGACAGTTTCCAAGGACAATGCGTTCATGCTTCTTACTCGGCTTCCTGAGATGGTGTCATCCTTTGTCCTGGTAGGACAACCTGTGTGACTAAAAATACTGTAATAGATTATTAATTACATGGCTTTATAGCCAGCTGCCCACTCTCTCCCCTCCCTCTTCACTATTTAATGGATTCCCCCAGAAGACTGGTTATATATTATGCACCTTTCCATCCTGAGAATCTGAACTTGCTTTTTTTTAAAAAATCTAGAGCATTTATCTATCCCACACAAAACTTAGAAAGTTATGGGTTATTTGATTTGAAGTTTTAGAAATGAAGGAGACCATTCATGCAGCTTCCAAAGATGGTGAATGTATTTGGGTGAGACCAAGACTTTCTACCCTCACATAGGCATTATTTCTGGAATACTGTGCACATTATGTCACAGTTGCTTCCTTTCAGCCCCATCACCACCACTACAACCACTATGCCTTCTCTCTTTGGCTCCTGTCTGGTTTCAATGGATACTTCCAGAAGCTTATCTTCACCCACTAATATACAATATAGGATCTGAAATGAAACTGAATGTAATTCAAATAATTGATAACCGTTCTACCCTTTGGTAATAAAGAGGGCCAGCTATTATTGCTCTGATTCCTTGGTTTCACAACCCATGCTGTCTTTTCACAGCCCTTTCCTAAGGACCTCCACTTGATCTGCCTTGACATGCCTGGACATGGAGAAACCACTCGCTTGCTTGAAGAAAATTACACAGCAGCTACTCAGGCTCAAAGGATACACCAGGTATGCTCACTCTTTCTGTCATGGGTGCATTATGCCTCGATGACTTGCACATGAGTGTTTCCAGTAAGAACATCTCTCCTCATTTTGGCCAGATTTGAGGCAGACACTGTTAACAATATAACAGCTCAAGCAATCTTAGGGCCCATCCAGACAGGCTGGAAAAACCAGGATCTCCCTGGTTTTCTTCCTCTTCATTCTGATTTTTATTTTTTTTTTAATTTATAAACAATACATTCCAGGACTAACCATGTAAATGCGAAACCATGTATAATAGCAAAACCTATTGAAATGAATGACTTCTGGAGGAGTTGACCATGGAGTTGCACTGGAGAACCTAGAGATGCCTAGAGAAAACACCTCTTTAGACATTTCTAAGTCCTTAAGTGTGACTCTGTGGCCAAAGTCCACTGGAAGCATACCAGTGGAATCGTGCTAGAAAACCTAAAAAATGCCTAGCAGGAATATATATATTTTCATGTGCTGCCTTGAATCCCATTTTGGGAGAAAGGTGAGATATAAAATCCAACAAATAAATAAATAAAATGTGAGGAAAGTGAAACTGCAAGAACCATATAGGAGATTAGATAGATAGATAGATAGATAGATAGATAGATAGAATTACATGCTGTTTTTCTCATCTTGAAGTAATCTCGGGGAACTCCCAGCGCTTACAAGGACGCTCTCTAGGTCAATTTAAATTAACCCAATATTTCTCAAAATATACCTCTAGTTCTGTTGTTTCAGATCTAGCTAAGCTGGCTACTACTAGAAAACAAGCAGGACAGCAGATTCAACAGAGATTAAGCAAGGGAAAGAGGAATGCTAACGATAAAAGAAATGATCCCAATGCTGAACTAGTGTAATATTGCTAAATCGCATTCACTCTTTAATTATAGCTTCTGAAAAATGATTTAAAAGGGCTCAGTGGAAATGGATGAAAATCCATTTCTGAAATATTGCCAGTGTCTAGATGTAAGATGTGATCAGTGGGAATGGAAGGAAGAAGAACACAAGAAAGCGGGGAAAGAGGGAAACCTGTGATTTTAAAGAAAGAGTTTGGATGCAAAACCATGAAAATGTAGATAAAATCAAAAGAAATGGAAAGTCTCAATATTTTCAGGGACTTCTCCCCTGCCTTTCTGAATAAGCCAATGCTTCACTTGATCAGTGAATGTAAATATGCACAGCTGTTAATACTGAATCATCACTTTTATACTCACTGAGCAACAGTTTTGTGCACTATAGCGTTATCCATCCACTCTCACTGGGAATTCTTATCAGCTTGGGATTTTAAATTCAGAAATTAGATTGCATTTGTATCACATGTCATCATATATGAAATCAGAGGTCTACAACTTTTTTGATAACATGGGCTGTACCTAGCACTACATGGGAACTGTGCAGAGGTATAGCTATAGAGGAGGGCAAGATGAGGGCATTGCCCCTCCAGGTAAGACTTGTGCTTCCCCACTAAAATTTTCCATCCCTCTCCAAGTTTCTTGCACTGCAGAGAGTGAGGTGGAAAAATCTAACTCTGTTGTGTTTGTGCTCCCTTGGTAACTTTGCCTGTTGACCATTTTCTTTGCATTTCTAAATGCTATTTCCAAAGTTACTTCAATGCTAGAAATCTGGGCAGTAAAGGATAATTTTATTGGGGATACAGAATTTTTATTGGGGGCAGTATTCTCATTTTGCTACCTTTTGTAGCTATACCCCTGTGCATATCCATCTGTGCACACCCCCTCCCTCCCTTTCTCTACCAGAATATATTACAGGAAAGTGAGTAAATGACCCAGTCAAGGCTGGAAGAGCTGAAATCTTCATCACACAACATCTCCTGGTTCCTGCTTCATGTTTCAGTTTGTCAAATGTATCGGCCTGGAGAGAAAGCCTTTCCATTTGGTTGGCATCTCCATGGGTGGAATGGTGGCTGGCCTTTACGCTGCACTTTATCCATCTGAGATCTGCTGCTTATCTCTCCTGTGCCCAGCTGGTGAGTATTACTTCAGAGCCCATCTCCACATTATATTAAAATGGATGAAAAGGAAAGTCTATTACTGTATGATATGAAGGAACCATTTTATAGCTCTCCCCAGAATGTAAATTAAAAGGAGCAATGACTGGTGTGTTTTGGACAGTCCTTAACTCTGCCTTTCTGAGCCCTTTTCTACCACCCAGCCTTGCAAGAACTGTTCATTCTTAGTTGGGGATAAAAAGCAACATTTTCATACTTTCAAGCTGTGAGCACTCTCCTTTTTCTACCCATCCCTGTTCCAATATTACTCCTTTCTCCCAGGTTGCTTCAAGATAGAGCAGCTACTGTTAAAACATGCAGCCATTCCATCTTTTTCTTCTTAAGAAGATGCTTGTGGTATGTGAAGAGATGGAAGAAAACAAGGATGGTTACAAATGAAAGATACTGATGC
>NC_056523.1:24907291-24921155 GCF_019175285.1 Sceloporus undulatus | reverse complement strand
CTGTGTGCCCCGCGCGCGCCCGTGCCGCCGCGCCGCCGCACACGAGCCCCATTGTTTCCAATGGAGCTCAAGCATAGGCGGAATTTGCCTTACGCGCGGGATCCGGAACGGATCCCCCGCGTAAGGCGAGGACACACTGTATTATAAACTTCCCCATTACCATTACTGTGATGATAAAACCCACCAGGGAATCAGACCCGAGTCCCATATTTTACTACTCATTCACTCTACCTGTACTTTGCTTTTCATCTGTTCCTTCTTTCCCAAAACTCAGGTCTGAGGTACCCAGCGAATAATGACTTGATCAAGCATTTGAAGAAGCAGGAGCGATCCATTCACTCACACAACTTCTTAAACTTGGTTTATACCATTCCAGCCAAAAATATTGAGTGAAGAAAGACCCAACCCATGAACTTCTTTGTCATAATGTCTCAGACTTTGAAAATAAGTATCCCCTTCTTTCGCAATTGAGAAATGGGTAACAGACTCTCTGAACAGGAAAGCATTTCTGCATTTTTAATAAGATGCCTGCATTAGCAACATGAGGATCTAAATACCCCACTTGAATCTACTTGAAGTGCCAAACAACAAAAACAGTGTGTTAGATGCAGTACAAAACTGAAATAATTAGAGTTTAGAAAAGTAACTTTTTTAAACTGCCAGCTTCAAAAAGGTTATGGGATTGAGGGGTTGTTGTGAATGACAGTAAAGTTTTTTGTGGGTTTTTCAGGCTATGTGGACATGTTCTAGAAGAGTTTCTTCCTGACGTTTCACCAGCATCTGTGGCTGGCATCTTCAGAGAATGCTTGGTATTCTCTGAAGATGCCAGCCACAGATGCTGTGGGAACGTCAGGAAGAAACTCTTCTAGAACATGGCCACATAGCCCGAAAAACCACAAAAAAACTATGGGTGCTGGCCATGAAAGCCTTCGGTAACAACAGTAAAATTTCAAACTCTAGTTTTCAAATTGCATACACTCCACTGGAAGAATATAAAAGCCCTTGTCAGCTAAAGAACCTCTGAATCTCTCTGGATATTGTTTAATCTGGGAATGGATTTCTAACTCATATAGGAACATTCAGACGAGAAACCTTTATTAAGCACTCAACATCACCAATATATAAAATAAAAATAGAAATCTAATGAGTGGAAGCACCAATATATAGTGATGTATGGGTATGTAAGTATCTTGTGTTTCTTGCAATTCTGACCCATCTTTCTCTCTGTCTTTTTTCACCTTAGCTTCTCAAGGGATACCTTGCAGCTTCAAGAATAGAAAATATTTTTTTGTAACTGTAAGTACATTACCATGACACTCACGCTTTCTCACCTCATCTCATATCCACAGTTTTGCATTTCCAGGGCTATGCATACAGTCTAATTTATAGAGATCCTTGCTGGGCACCAGTTCACTGCATGCATCTAAGGAAGTAGACCTTGTCAGTGGAGTTTATCACACAGGGAAACCCCATGCAAAAATGGGATTTAAAAGGTAGAAAAAACCTGCAAAAGCAGGTTGGTTTTCACACATGTTGTTGTTAAACCTGTGTTAACCTGAACAGAAAGTAAACAAAAGCTGCTCCTTTTTAATTTCGGAATTTTGCTATTGTCTACTTTCCCTCCACTTTCCGTTTGGGTTAACATTCGTATAACAATGACATCGTGTGAAAATCAACCTGCTTTTGCAGGTTTTTTCCAATTTAAACCCCCATTTTTGCATGGGATTTCCCCTATGTGATAAACTCCTATGAAAGCTTATGCCAGAACTTCTTTTGCTCAGTTATGTGGTCTTAGAGGTGCTACCAGATCCTTTTGCATACAGATATTTCAGACTAACATGGCTAGATATTAGATTTCTCAGGAGCACATCTGTATAATGTGTCACATTCATATCTTGCAATATTAGATGTACCTACAATAAGCAACAGTGCCTTTACAGGCCAGAGAAGGGGCTTCCCACTATCGGAGAAACGATCTTGGAGTTTATCAGACAAGGGAAATTGGAAGTATAATCCAATGGCAATCCAAACGCAATCATGGGGTTTCACGTTATTGCGTGATAGACTACCACACGCAAATTCGGGCAATGGCATGCTATTTTCCGGCAATGGGAAGCCAGTTCGAACGCAATTCGCATTCATGTAAATTCGCTGAACTAGCGAATTCACGTAAATGCGTTCTGGCCCCACTTTCTTTTCATTCAAAATTAAGAGAAATTCCTCAGGTGTGATAAAGTCCCTTGTCTCAGACGGCAGGAAGACATATATTTCTTTAAACATTTTTTTATTATTATTAAATGAGGTGATGAATGGTGCCCATTAGAGCTGTAGAGAACATGTACTGCATTTTAGATGGCTGCCCAGGTGAATTCCATCTTCCTTTTTCTTTGCCATGCTTTCTGGTGTGCATGTACATGTAGAAAAAGCACAAGTCTTCCAACACTGCAAAAATCACAAGCAGCTCTGCTTGTAGTAGCTTATAATGGGAGAAAAACAATTGGGAGCTATTTGTTTGGCGGTATCTAAAAATGAAAAACAAGGAAGCATCACAGGGAAAACACAAACAGTCTTCAAAGGGATGCTAACAGTGCTGAGGACCTCCTGTTAAATACATGGAAATGGGCCATAACAATTCCACAAATGGCCAGCCTGGAAGGTCCCCCCTTCAAATATAGTCCCTCAATGACTAAATGAGGACTGAGGGGCAGAGAGCCACCTCTTCTTCAGCCGGATCAGGGCCATGGTAACCTCATGCTGTGGCCCTGATCCGGCCTTTGGAGGGCACAAAAAGGAGCCACAAAAAGCAGCTCCTTTTTTCACCCTCCTAAAGGACGCCATAGCCACGGCAGTGTGGCTGTATGGCACCCCTTTGACGCTGCGTTGTCTGGATGGAGCACTAGAAGTACGCCATGATGTCACGCTCCATCTGGAGTGGCACATGGTATCTTGGCACCCGGGGGCAGAGTCAGGGCATGCATCGTCAGGATGCTTCACCCTGGCTCCGCCCATAGGCCAGCCATTGGGGCTGGTCTGTTTAGGGCCTGAGTCATATAGAATGAGCTCTAGTGGAGCCAAACCTATATCAGAAGAAGAATCACGGTCCAGAGTGCTTATTTTGCCTTCCATATTCCACATTGTTTTGTTTAGAAAAGGGATGGGAATGGGAGTTGTTGAACGCCAAGGAACTGCAGCTCAAAAACAGACTTCTTCCCAGCACTGCTTTGCAACAATAGATTTTGCCAATACTAGCTTTTTGGATTACAGGAGTTAGTTTTTTGGATTAAAGCTCCCAGAATCTCTCCAGCTAGCATAGGTTCCGGTTTCCAGGAGTGGTAGTCCAAAAAAAGAGGGGATGTACAGTATGTTCTAAGATCTCTTTTGTGCCTACAAGGCATTAATCTTCTATAAGGAGTTGTGTATTCACTACCTGCCACTCTCCCTCACCAAAACTGGGAGGTACAGTGAGGTGGGCCCCTGACACCAGGCAGATAGGTTTGGGAGTCCTTGTTTGCATCATAGCCAAATGTTAACAGGTGTCCAGTACCATGAAGGAGTTAATTTGTATTGCCGACTCTTTTTTGATACTTTTTTTTCCATGAGCTTGGCAGTTTGAGTCTGCAAAAAGATATAAAGATTTAAATCTGACTGCAGGAGTGAATCTTCCTCTCTTGGTAGCCTGCTTGCACAGTTCTTACTGCTTTTGTGGGGTGGGTGGATGGCAGGAGATAGGCCCTGCTTGCACCATTGGATTTTCTTTGTTTGCTTTTGCACTATGCAGCCCTTGGGAGTCCAACTTCCATTGGCATCACTTTTATGGAAGGAGAGGCACTTCAGTCCAAGTGCCCCATTTAACCAGCAATGGGGAATTTGATCACCAGCTGGGTATTGTCCAGGTAAAGTTAGTTTCGGGCCCTGAATATTGTCATTGGTTGTGAGGGGATGCTGGACCCATCACCAAAAGGGCTAGAATGCTTCTCTGCTGTGTACCATCTGCAACATCATTTAACACCACTAAACCTTATCTTCTATCAGTAACATGTGTCAGTGTTCAGCACTGATAAAACTCTTGGGAAGGCCTGGAACTACACCTAGTTCTGGCACAGAAGGGCAGACAATGCATTCAGCATTGTGACAAAGGCAAGCTTCTTTTTACAAAGAGATGAGCCTTGTGTGATTTCAACAAAGTGTGCAAAATGTCCTTCTCATGCTTACAACTGAGTTGGAGATGATTAATGGTTGGGACTCCCTATTTTCACTATTGCGACAGTTTGTTAGACTGAAAAATGAGAGTTGAGTAGAAATTACTATTTTGGACTACTGCTCCCATACACATCCAACTAAGAGGGCCTTTAGTCATGGTGGCTAGGGGACTCTGGGCACTGGAGTCCCAAACAGTAACTTTTCCAAACTATGTGTAAAATAGACATGAATCTAATCTTATGTCTTACAATCAACAACTATAATAATGATTTCAAGCACAGCCCTTTCTCTTCTTCTTTACTGGAAAGACTTCTTAGACATCTCCAGTGCAAAGTCCAAGTACAGCCTTCATGACAACATCAGCAAGATCAGAGCTCCCACCCAGATCATTTGGGGAAAGGATGACAAGGTGAACCTACCATATATACTCAACTATAAGTTGACCTCGTGTATAAGCTGAGGGCAGGTTTTTGGGCTAAAATTAAAAATTCTGAAATGACCCATAAGTCAAGGATAAAACTTTTGAGCATGAAGCAAAGGATTTAAAGGATGAAGCAAAGGGAAACAATGCAAAAGAACTTACAAAATTCCAGCAGGCATAACTGTTTGTATTAACACTGAAGGCAGATGGATGGGAGAACAGAAGGGGGTCAGTGCTTCCAAGACATATTACGCTCTTGCCTTTCACCAGGGGATGGTTCCTCTTTAAACAGGGGTTAATATACAGTACCTACATTGACCCGTGGATAAATCAACTTAGGTTTTTGGGTCAATTTGTGGACTAAAATTTCTAGACTTATACATTATATGCTATCATTTTCCAAGCTATCTCCCAGCCTGAGCAGCTTCTATCCTATGTCATTTTCTATTCTATTCTATTCTATTCTATTCTCTGAAGATCAAGTTCACAGAGAATAGGAAATTACAACTGCAACAACAACAACAAAAACAACAACCCTATTTCTTTATTGTTCAGGTTCTTGACCCTTCCGGAGCTGACATTTTAGCTGACACCATCGCTAATTCCCAAGTGCATTTGCTGGAGAAATGTGGACACTTCATAGTGCTAGACAGGCCCAGAAAATCTGCAAAACTCCTCTTGGAATTCTACCATTCAGTCTGTGGCACAGTGAAAAATAAGATATGGACATAAACACCATTAAGGAATCAGAAGGCTAGATTATTCCAGACACATTTCTACTCTGGAAAGAAAATTATGGCAATGGCATTGTTGAAGCTGGGTATCTAAGCTGGTTTTTATCACTTGTCAAAAGATTATTTTTAAAAGCTGCTCTTCACCATTTTGAATTTCTGTTGTCAAGCTGATTTATTGCTTGAAAGTTTACTTGTGTAGGGAGGGAGTAGGAAAAGAGTGAAGGTCTTACCATCTGCTGGCAGGTATAGTTGGGAATCTGGATCAGCCTAAAAGTCCAAATCATTAATATTCATTTAAAGAAGAGAATTATTAAGAAAAGCAGCAAGTGGACACAATAATATAAAGACTGTAACTTCTGGCAGGTGGAAGAATTGGGATAATTTCCTATATTAATTGCTTAATTAATTGCTTAATTGCTACTCGTTTCAAAACAATGGATGAAGATAGAAAAACCTTTGACTGTTGCAGTGTGTATATATGTTTAACTGTAATTTTGTTTTCATGTGTTTTGTGATCCATTTCATAATGCAATGCACCCTGCAAGGGGGGGGGTTACATTTTTGAAATAAAATAAAATAGTTTCTGTGTTAGTTGTCCTGAATCTACCCAAACCTATCAAAAGACTACCTACCTATAATATACCTGTGTTTGTACTGAGCAAATCTTGTAAATATTAATCCAAATATAGTTGCCAGTCCCAGGCAGAGTCCAGCCACTGAATCAATAGAATTTACATAAGAATTAATTCGCTAAGTTCCCATTTATTGAATGGGACTACTCTAATTGGGATTAGGCTAAATCATGCAAACATCAGAGTTCCTTAGAAATGCAGATACAGTAAGCCTCCTATGCTAGTCAGACAATAGATGAGAAATCAAAAGTGGCATCTATCCAATTTTCATGATGATGAATTAGGATGATCATGACTAACATCCAAGAGGTAACTAACCAATGAAGAGTGGCCCACAGAGGAAAGGAAATTAGGTGCCAGGATTTATCTTAGGGAAAATGTCAAGGTATTCCAGAGATACAAAGGTGGATGCCCCCCACTGACAATCATAAGGAATTAGAGAACTGTTACAACTTTTTTTTCTTATTTCTCAAAATTAGATGGACCTTGCAGGAACAGTAACCTTTTGGGTAGGCATTGTGCCTACCAAATTTCAGAGAAAAATGTGTAGTATGTTTTAGTTTGGTTTGAATTCAGTTATTTTAGGTTGCATCTACAGTAAAATAATGTTTTAATACATTGGTCTGGACTCTGGAGAAACACCAAGGTAATATACATTTTCCTGAACTTGTTACTAAACATGAGTGATATAAAGGCAATGGGGGAAAGTCTGACTGCTTAGCAAGAAGCCATATGAACATATGTATTTCTTTCAAGTTCTTGACGTGGGCCACAGAAAGGAAATATAGTGTGAAGGTATGACTGGTTAGCCTGCCGCCATGTTGGGGATAACATATGTATCAGAAATACATACAGCATGGGGTCCTGGTGAGTCTAGATTGTCCATATACTGCCAGTGTGTTTGTCTTCAATAATTTTAAGTGCTGTGCCTCTCTTTGAGGTTTATACTAGACATGAGCTATTCTTGGGAATGTCTACAAAGGTTTGGCAAAAGTTAGCCTGGAGTCACACCAAAGTAACACACTGGGAGAAAGCTTTCTCTGTTGTGATGCTCTGGTTGTGGAACAACTTTCTTTAGTGACCTGAGTGGTACCAACGCTGGGGCTTGATATCATCCAAATACAATCAGCTCTTCTAAGCCATGGATTCTTTATCTACAGATTCAACCATGAAAATATTTTTTAAAAATATAAATTCCAACAAGCAAACCACAGTTTTACCATTTCATATAAGGGACACCATTTTACTATGTGAAATATAATACTTGTATTTAATGGGACTTGAGCATCCACAGATTTTGGCATCCACAAGGGGGTCCTCAAGCAGGTAGTGGGCCCACTGTAGTATAGGTTTTAACTTATCTTAAACTTGTTTGACTGGTTTAAAACTGTCTTGTTTTAATTGTCCAATTGTTTACTATGCTTTGGGCTCCTTAAATTACAGTAGTTTGTTTTAAACTGTCTAAATTGGTATTATTATACAACACCCAGAGATCCTTGGATAGGGCATTAATTTTACCAGACATATCATGAACCATGCCAGGACAACATACTGTGACTGAGCACCTAAATCTGTGTGTAGTTGCGCACACACAGTTCACTGCCTCCTACTATCTTCACACTGTAAAACTTTAGGAGGGGCCATTGCTGCTTTTACTTACCTGGAGGGGGAGGAAATTCAGGACATGCAGAAGCAGCTAGTGTCAGCTTAGTCAGAGGAAGGTGTGATCTCAAACTGAGTTCATCCACCTTTTTCTTCCCCCTGGAGCCCAGAGCAGCTAGTTCTTCATGGTTAAATTGCCGCTCCCTTCCCTTCCCCACTGGTAAGACACAGCAGCAGAGGCCACACAGTAGGAGGTTTTTGGATGTTTTGTTGCTGTTGTTGTTGCCTTCAAGTTATTTATGACTTATGGCGACCCTAAGACAGGCCTGTACAACATATGGCTTGGGGGGCTGTATGCAGCCTGCCAAAGGATTTCAGTTGGCCTGTGAGAATGTGGAATGACTACAAGGCTCCTCCACCATTCGGCCTCCTCCTGAGGAGAGGACATGCAGAGGAGGAGGAGGAAGAGGAAGGGTAAACACTTGCCCTGCAAGGCTCATCCAGCACCTAGTTTTCTCTTGAGGAAAAGGTCTGGCAGAGGTGGACAAGGACAGGCAAACTGCAAGGCTCCTGCACCGCCTTGCTTTGTCCTGAGGAGAAGGCCAGGCAGCTGTGGCAGAGAAGGATGGGTGAACACCCACCCTGCAACGCTCCTCTGTTGCTCAGCTTTCTTCTGAGAAGGAGAGGTACAGGAGGAAGAGGAGGACAGGCAAATGTTCCCCTGAGAGAAGGCCAGGCAGCAGAGGAGGAAAAGAGTCAAACGCTCACCCTTCAAGGCTTCTCTGTCACTCGGCTTTCTCCCAAGGGGAAGTCTGGGTGGAGGAGGAGAAGGCTGCTCTGCTGCTCAGCTTTATTCTGAGTAGAGGGCCAGGCAGAGGAGGAGGAGGCCAGAATTATTATTATTATTATTATTATTATTATTATTATTATTATTATTATTTAATTCAAACCTATCTGCAGCCTGAGGCAGTTTAGCGTATTTTACTTTTGGCCCCCACCTACTGCCAGGTTGTCCAGGTCTGCCCTAAAGTGACTTACGGTGGCCCTATCGTGATGTTTTCTTGGCAAGATTTGTTCAGAGGGCATTTGCCTTTGCCTTCCTCCTAGAGAATGTGACTTGCCCAAGGTTCCCAGTGGGTTTCCATGGCCAAGCAGGGATTTGAACCCTGGTCTCCAGAGTCACAGTCCAGTGCTCAAATCACTATGCCGCACAGGTTCTCCCTGCTTTGGATGGTACATGAGAGCAAATGGGCAAAAGGTGATCCTCTGTACCCCTCTTTAAAAGGGGCATATGTGTGTATGAAATACATGAAAGTGATTAAAACGATGCTAGTATGTTAGCTAATTCACCAAAGCTCATTTTCAGATTGCTTTAATAACCCAGATTGGCACTACACCTCTGCTGGACACATGCCCACAGTGTTCTGTCAGATGCTTGCCCTGAGCAACCAGTCCCTGGCAAGTGCCCCTTAATCACTTCCTCCAAGATAAAAAAAGGAGGCACAGAGGGGGAGGGGGAAAAAGAAATGTGGCAGCACCTTTAAGACTTACTAGTTTTCATTTTAGCTTCCGTTTTCATGGATATAAACCCACTTCTTCAGATGCAGTACTGAGTGATATTAAGGCCCCAGGAACAAAGCAAATTTATACAGTTGTGAGAATGGCTCTTATATTCCAGGCCTTCTCTGAACATCTCAGCTATGAGCTCCCACTGAGGGGAGCTCATGAGCCGTTCACACAGGCGTCAGCCAGTAATTCTGGATCATTGTATGTTAATATGCCAGAGTTATTTACAGCAGTCAGCAAAAGAGATTGTCCTTTTGTGCTGGACCAAAGCCTGAATTCTTCCTACAAGTAACTGGAAATTAATACAATATATATTCCTTATATGTACTGCAATATATTGAAAATGCTGAAATGCCACCAGGTACTATAAGGTATACAGCCAGCGTGGTATTGTGGTTTAAGTGCTGGACTAAGGTTTCAGAAGACCAGGATTCAGATGCCCATCAAGCCATGAAAACCCACTCAGTCACCTTGTGCAAGTCATATTCTCTCAGCCTAAGAGGAAGACAATGGCAAACTTCCTTTGAATAAGTCTTGCCAAGCAAAAACTGTGATAGGATCACCATAAGTCAGCAATGACTTGAAGGCACATAACAGTGTGTGTGTGTGCGTGCGTGCATGAGATATATCAGTGTCCTCAACACTGAGATGTGGTGCTCGTATATTTTGTGTATCTTCAGGTCACCTATTGACTTATGCCAACCACATATACTGCATACATGTTTATGTTTCTTACTACAGACATATACTATAAATACCATGTTCATGTACTAAAAGTACCATGTGCCCCATAAATATGAAATATGTTCCTTATAAGATACAGTGTCTATATGTCTAGACTATGCAATGTCTATGAAAGATAATGTGCCTTCATGGAACATGATAAATGTCCAAAAGAGTTCCATAACTTCCATAATCATTTTTGTATTTGTTATATATCATAAATATATAAAAGACAATTAAGCAACTTAGTTATTCTCCTGCCATATCAATTGTCTAAAAATTCAAAGCTTAAGAAATTCTTAATGTTATATATACCCCACTCACTTCCATGCCAACATTCTCTGAGGATGCCAGCCACAGCCGCTGGTTAAACGTCAGGAAATAAACTCTTCTAGAACACGGCCACATAGCCCGAAAACCCCAAAAAAACTATTAAGAGAAGGTTTACAATCTTGATTGTGCAGCTGATCAAGATGTTAAATTCTAAGAAACTAGATGCAGATTAACAAACATAAAACAAAACACTTTCATTCCCTCAACAAAGAGATACAGGTATGAAACTACACTCTTCTCAACAGCAGAATACCAACCATTGCCTTGAATATGTCAATCATTTTTTAATTAGTGAGCCACTTTTAAAATTAAGTTAGACTTTTCCTATGGGACTGGCAGAACATAAGGGCCATGTTAAATCTAACCATAGGCCTATCTGTTCCACTCTTAACAGTTGTCTATGGGAAATTTGCCAGCAGGACATGAAGGCAACTGCATCCTTTATTTCACACTCTCCAGCAGAAGTATTTTGCCTCTGATATTAGAAATAATAAATAACAGAGCCATCCTGAGTAGTAGCTACTGATGGATTTAACCTCCATATACACATCTAAGTTCCCTTCAAAACTGTCCAAAAGATGAAGGTGGCACAATTTTTTGTGTCCTAATAATATTGGTCTTTCTCCAAAGAAAATGCAATTAGTGATTTGTTAATGTATTTTTTTGTTTTGATTATCTGTTAATCCTTTCATGTTTCACTGTTATTAGCAAAAAGACTTTGCCAGGCTGACTTTAAAAGGCCTTTAAAAGGCAGGTTATTTCTGAAGCAATCACTGATTAACCCATGTCTTAGATCAGATGTAAATATAATAGCAGGTGGCTAATGATAACATTCCTCTTTACATGTAACTCACTGCTATTCCCAAATGTATTACATACTTTTCAAATTTTCCACCGCCAGAGAATGCTTTCCAGATCGGCACCCCAAGCATACTGATGTTTACCAAGGCCTTTGATGGTTAACTTCCCATGCCAGAAGATCTTTCAATTGGGTTCAGTGTATTTTTAACACAAGTGCCTTTCAAAGTTGTTTTTAATTAATGGCTGGAATCCAGTAAGTCAGTTACTAAAACCTAGAGTTATGCCATGATGACTATTTCGTATTAACTACCCCTACATATTCCCTACATTTAGGGAAAGCCACAACCCATTTGTGCCCAAAGGCAGATGTTTCGGGACTAGAGATGTTACATCCCCCTTAGGGTGTCACCTGGGGTAGTTGGCATCCCCATGTAGTGATGCCCCTGTGGGTTATTAGCCAAACATGTTGGCTTTTCTGGAAACCTATGTGAATTGACAGCATGGTGTAGAAGGCACATCAACACCATCTATCACCTTAACTCAGTAGAGAAAGATCGATAGCTGCAGATCTGCTGTCTTTCCCAGAAGTCCATCCCCAATTGCTGACTTTCTCATCAAAGAACCCCTGATGAGCTTTCAAGCAACTTCAAAGTATTTTGGAATATAGGAATAGGTACAGCTATTACCTGGTAGTTTGGACAGGGTTACCAAACACTGTGCACTGTGTTTAAACACAGATCTGTAGATTCTGGAGACTTCCGATAGCAGCAGCACTTTTGTTTTACAGTACTTCTTTTGCCCAGAGGCATAAGGGATGCAGAAGGAGAGGTTTAAGGACTGTCTGTAGGACATGCATTTTGCCTGTGCCTCTTTTACTGGCTAATCTCAGAGATACTCTAACAAGAATAATTTTCCCAAAAGAACTGCTCTGCTGGTAAAGACCTCAGAAAAAAGGCATGTGAGCAAGAAGCCAGGCTATGGCAGATCCAAACCTCCCTTGGCCCAGAGCCACAGCCACATGGTGACACAAAATTAGGCCAGAGCAGTCCTATGTCATTTCTAATATCCTTAAACTGGGAGAGGTTTTGGATTCAGCACAGCCTCAGCTGGCCTAGTGTCAACTCATCAGGCCCTTGGTCAGCTTGTCCAGCTAAGAATTGCACTTTCAGGATGATTAGAAATTCTGGTGACCTTATTTGCCTCTTTATGATAACTTGGAAGATCATAAACAAGAAGTGTGTTCATAGCTTCATTGGAAAATGTCTGCTTTTAAAAGAGGAGAGAATATAAGAGAGGAGAATATTCATAATGCTTGAAAACGTATCATATCAACAGTGTACTTCCATTCATACGATTCTGTCTTTACAATTTAGGTTATTCTGAAATGACTGACTTTCCTCTTTCTCATATTTCCTGTATTTAGACTTTTAGTCCTGTTACAGACTGCCAAAATAAAGCTGCTTCGGGTCTCTTTGGAGGTATGCTGTTTAAATGATGCATGCATCCTAAGAATCTGGAAGCTGCACCAAAGCTGGACTCCAGTGCTTAGGAATGGAGTGTGGCTTTGGCACGACCTCCGGACTCTTAGGACCCATGCATCATTTAAATAGCATACCTCCAAAGAGACCCGAAGCAGGCCATAGAAATATTTATTTTTATAATGACATGAAAAACCTTTACTGATTAATAAGCTGCATGACTAAGAGGTTATATCTCTAATGAGACAGATGAAATTAATATAAACACTGCAAATTAAGTATGTTGTAGATGTAAGAAAGCCATTAGAGGAACGAGTTCTTAGAATCAATTCCACTAGAAGAGTAGTCAGTTACTAGTACAGTATGAAATAATTAAAGTAACAATGTTACAAATGAAAAAATACATCAGGCTTAGCTAACAATTATCAGCTGGAGAAAGTAATGGTTGCTCATGCAAATAATTGTACACAGCCAAAGTGGCAATTCCATTTTTATTGCCTTTAGATCAGAAGTTCATATTTGACATTTGAAATGCTTGATTCTTGGCTTATTCCAGTTTCTTATTCATCATGTACCAAATTGAAGTGTGGAAGTCCATGATAAGGTCTATGGGTATTTTTGGCAAATCTGCTAGTATGAAATGTCCACATTTATCCAACATATGCACTTGGGTACCAGGAATTGCACTGGCTAAAATTTCTGCCCCAGATGGATCCAATATCTGAAGAACAAAGGATTGAAACATAACGTATCAATGCTTGCTGCCCATGTTTCTAAAATCTTATTGTACCCCAAATTATTTGTGGAAATCTTACCGTGGGATTGTCCAGTTTACATTCGTCTAAATCTGATTGTTAGTTTCAACCAACATAGACCCATTAAATTAGTAGAACTTACATGAGTGTGGCCTGGTGACTCTGATCTTGGAAAGGCTGCAGGCATGCTCTCTAAGGCTGCTGCCACACTGGCAAATTAATGCAGTTTGACAGTGCTTTAACTGCCATGGCTCTGTTCTATGGAATCCTGGGATTTGTAGTTTATTGTGGCACCAGATCCCTCTGACAGAGAAGGCTATATAGCCAACAGAACTACAAATCCCAGAATTCCACAGCATTGAGCCATGACAGTTAAAGAAGCATTACACTGCATTACTGTATATACTCATGTATAAGTCTAGAAGTTTTAGTCTAAAAATTGACCCCAAAAAACTGGGTTGACTTAGCCACGGGTCAATGTAAGTACAGTGGTGCCTCGGGTTACGAAAGTAATTCGTTCCGCGGCCGCTTTCGTAACCCGAAAAGCCTTCGTAAGCCGAAATGCCATAGGCGCTAATGGGGAAAAGCCGCGATTCCGTGTAAAATAGCGCCGAAAAGC